>NC_055964.1:18203772-18373772 GCF_018492685.1 Alosa sapidissima
GAGTAAAAACAAAGAAGCAATCACACTGTGTTTGTGGCATGTGGCTTGTTCTTACTACACAGTGAGATTATTAGAAGACCTACCGCCTCAGCAAAGTCTGGGTTGAACTTCAGGATGTTGTTCAGTTCATTCTGCAGGATGGCTGGCGTCATGGCCTTGTTCTCATCATTTTTCAACAGGTACGCCTGCAGAATTATGAGGGAGAAATGGTCTCTTTCATAAAAAATATTCTATAATAACTATCTGGTACTCACATCATGGACACAGCACAATTGCATTCACAAATCAAGATTCATTCATTCATATTCACATAATTACACAGACCTGTCTGGCAAAGAAGTACTCGGCTTGTTTCTGCGATAGCGGACCTGTGGTGTCATGGCCACTGTGAACACAAAACGGTGAAAATGGTTTTGCTGTGAATCATGAAACTAAACTCTCAGTCTCGCA
Source organism: Alosa sapidissima (assembly GCF_018492685.1). Lineage (NCBI taxonomy): Eukaryota > Metazoa > Chordata > Actinopteri > Clupeiformes > Clupeidae > Alosa > Alosa sapidissima. Next base: position 18,204,223 of record NC_055964.1, read on the forward strand.
AAAGCTAGGAGTGCCAATGGACATTGGTGTCCATTATTGGTGTCCACAAGTGCCTTATCATTTACAGTGACCAGACGAGGCTTTATATCCATTTCAGACAGTCTAAGACATCACCAAACTATCTCTCACGCACACATGCAATCCTCACCACAGCTCAGACTGGTGCAGTGGACCAGCATCAGGTTCCTCTCTGTCCACGCTGTCCACCCGGGGCACTGATGTGTCCTCAGTGCTGGTCAGCTCCATGTCCTCGTTGGCAGCAGATGGCAGCTCAGCTTGAGGACCAGAGCTGGGTGTTACCCACCGGTCCTTGTTGCAGTACTGCTGCAAGGACTTGTACAGTTTAAATACCTGGCTGAATGACAGCTTGTTATAGGCCAGGAGCATATGCCGCATGAACAAACCTATAGGGGCAGGGAGGGAAAGGGAAAGAGACTTGAAACTAACAGTAAAGTTATCCAGTTGCTATTATATTAACATATGTTTAATGATTATGGTCAGACCCATAGCTGTTATGATTGGCTGTGCAGACAATTCTAATGTTAATTGGCACTCACCAACCACACTAGTCTTGTACACCTCTGAGTCACTGAAGGGGTTTGGTAGAGTGGAGAAGAAATGTTCCATGTCTTTCAGCTCGCCATCTGCCATCTGATACAGCCTAGGGGGACAGAAGCCAAATACAGAGGACACTAGGATGGCTAAAATACCGCATTACAGCTACACCCATCAAATCCTCTGGAGCAGCCAAACTGAACAAAGAAGGTTAAGGCTAAAATTGCAGTCCCCGAAAACGTAATACGATGAACCACTTATCTTACATTAAATGTTCCGAATGAAGTAAAACGTTAAACGAATGATGCATGTCCCTTACCTGCATCTGAGCTCGAAACTTGTTTCAGGGCAACACAATTCCACAATCATCAGGAACTGTTTAAGAGTTAGGTCTGGGCCCTAAGAGAAAGGTAAATGAAATCGAGATGGGATGTGAATGCTTTAATCAAATCTGACAAGCACACCGCACAAATCAGATGACTCAAGATTACAACGGACAGCTGAATGTTTGGTAGAGGATACCTGCTGCAGGGGAAGGATGAGTTTATTCAGGCGTCGTCTCTCCAAGAGTGCCATTGGTTTCGAAGTAATCATTTCGTAAAGTAAAGCCAAAACAGAGATTTTATATGGGGTCACCCAATCTTTTATTCCAAAGATGTTGGCGTGGACTACCCCATTGGTCATCATGGGATTAAAATATAAACTTTCGTGTACACTGGCCATGGTGAACACTCTGTAATAATATTCCGGAAAACAAAAATCTAGGCAAATATTGACGTTAGCTTTCACATCAGGTGTCACAAACTGTTCCTCTAGCTATTTTGTAACGCTATCCGTGACATGCATTCTCTGTAGCCCATTAGCCTGCTAGCTAACAGTAAACAAAGCAAATCCGCTCTATCAGACGACTCTTCAGAAAAGCGTTTAGCGTTTTTCTACCTTACATTGTGGCAACTGCGACAATACAATGTTGCATGAACGCAAAATGTACAGTGAGGGCATATGCAGGCCAGGAATATGAAGGCACTTTGCTTCAGCCATAGACAGTAAAGCGCTTCAAGTCTTCAAACTCGCCTCAACTTCCGGTGTGGCGTGCAATGCGCTTTTACAGTCTGGTAATGCGTCAGTGCAAAGAGTCGAGTACCGATTGATTGATTTGCTGAAACGCTCACATCGTCAGATCAGAAAACAAAATATGGAATCTAATGAAATCTATTTTCTGTCTACTGAAATTATAATTTACTCATGGAAATAGCTACAGAAACTCCGTTATATGGTAAAATTGTTATTATAAACAGCATTTTTGTGTGCTATAATTTCTCTGCCAGCACCATGTCCATTGACAAATATCCTCAGCTGAACTGTTTTAAGGGGATAAAATAACATTTCGTTTTTAGCATTTAGCCATTCTAAACCGGCAGTATGGTGACATGTAGTCAACTCCTCTGTTAGAGTTATAGAACTGCATCATGACAGTGAAATGGGGTAGACTACTGGTGCAGTTTTTCAAGTTTCAGAATAGCCATCGATGATGTGGGATTTACAGTACCACGCACTGTATAATACATTCTGATGAAGGCAGCAGAACATTCGCAATGCAATCTGATAACACTCTTTTCTCCGCAAAACTGAACGTGAAGACCATTGGTCACCTAAACATAGTGGCACTCCAGGGGTTGATGTGATTGGGTAAACGCGCATCCATAATGTTTTGTTAACATCACTGCTACAGTGAGAAGCTCCGAGGAAGACGTAACGCTAGCTCGGTTGACGTAGTGGTGGTGGCCCGTGGTGCTCTTGCAATGATCACCACATCTATTTATCTTGGTGATTACAACTAGCCACTGGGAGTTGATATGAAGGTAGATATGCATTTTAACATATGCCTACTTGTGGTTCAAACACGACTTATGTGCTTCCTTTGGTTATGTTCCATACAGAGTTAGCTTGTCCAGCTAGCCTATTAGCCTGTCTTTGACTAACCCACTGTTGTTTTCCTAGTAATTTAGCTGTTGTATACCATTATTGTATCGCTGTTGTGCTTTCATGAACGACGTCGCAAGAGATGCATTCAAAATATTAGTTTATTGACATGGTTATGTGGCGCCTTTGGTCTGAACGATTAGGTCAGAAGTGTATGATTCACTGCATTGCTTTAACAGTGATGCTCTGCTAGTTTTAAATGGCTAATGTTGGTTGGTGGCTGTACAAGCATGAGCATCATTGGGAGATCATGCAGTTATTTAACTGACAATCACATTCGCTTCAACGTTTAGTTAATTAATGTCAGAAGATCCTGGTCAGTGTGTCATTGTTCAGATTATTCCTAAGCAGTCAAGACCTAAAAGCATGGGAGGTAACAGGTAGATGCACTAGTCATTGGTGGAGCCAATACATTTTAATTTCATACGTTTGGAGAGCTTTGTATCGATCGCCCTCCTTAATGTACCGTAATGTTATTCCACAAACTCAGCCGTCAAACCAGGCAGCCATCGCTTTTTTCTTAGCCCACTCCATGGCTTCTGTCAATTGGACCGCAATGATCGCTCGTAATAGCTCAGCACAATCCCTCTCTCTCGTAGTGACTCTCCCTCTCAGCTCTAATAAGATGAACGCAGTCAATGAGAGAATCTATTTCTGGGCTGACAACACAGGCTTTTCCGAGTACTCCTAAACCAAACACATGATGTAGCTTTGATTTACGAAATGCATGTTTTGGAGCCATGATGTAGGGTGATGTCGTCTGGGGTAGATTGAAGCCTGTGATGTAATGTGGAAAGAAAATTACCTGGTAATTGTAGACTGCATGAGCGGCCACAGCTAGTGAAGGGGTGCTCTTTGGATGCACCTAGCTGTATGTGTGAATGATTCAATAGTTGGATCCTGGATGTATTGTATTGTCATAGATTGTATGTGCTTGGTTTAAATTGTAGGCTATGTGTATGTTTGTGTGTATGTTGTGAATGGTAGTTTAATGTGCACAATCATGTATGTTAGGCTATGTATATGCATAATGTGGGTTCTTCTTGTGCCAGGCGGGGGCCTCATCCATGTGGGCATCATGCTGTGGTCTGTTGAATGAGGTGATGGGCACAGGTGCGGTCCGCGGGCAGCAGACGGGCTTCGGGACTGGTGCTGGGCCCTTCCGCTTTGCTCCTAGTGCCGGATACTCCACATATCCCCCTACCAGCTCAGGGAGCCCCAGCCTGGTATGCAAGGCCTGCGGGCAGGCTTTCTCCGTCTTCAGAAGGAAGGTGAGAGACTGAGGGATGACTGGAAGATGGTTGCCACATTCATTGGAGGAGTGGCGAGTGGCAACATGCAACAGGTTCACAGAGCATAGGAGTGCCATAGTAGAGCTCCCATATTAGAGAGCTTCAGAAATTAAAAGGCCTGCTGATTTATTTATTTATTTATTTTATTTATTTATTTATTTTTGCTCCAACAGTGTACTGAGTCAGCTTATTTTGGCGCGTATGCTGACTGTGTGACATGTAGTACCATTCTGACTGAACTGGTTGAGCACAGCATTAGTATTGCCAATACCAAGTTCAGTTTTCAAGGACCACAAACACAAAAAGGTCATTGTGCATTGAGACAGTGTCTAGAAAATTATGTAATGCTAATGTACCACCTGTTTCAACAGTTGTGGCAATTTAAAAAAAGGCACAAGATTGACCCATAATGCCTTGAGGGACATCTGATACGTGTAGTTAATGTCAATGAGGTCTAATATTTTGGTGAGATGGAGGAGGCCTGGAGGCGAGGTGACAGTCCTTTATGGGTCACGCATGTGCTTGATTAAATGAAGATGTAAACATAGGCTATCCCGTAGAGATAAGAGAATAGAAAGGTGAACTTCAAATACATAGTAAGGTAAGCCACAGCCACACACAAACACACACACACACACAGCCACTCACTCTCAGACTTTTTCAGTGTCCCCCCAATGTTCATAGGTATCGTTGGGTCAGTAGTGTTCTGATGAGTAATCCCCTGTGTCCCTCTGACTTCCAGGGCAAAAAAGACTAAATACAGATGGTTACATCACTCTTGTGTAGGGAGCCAGGGAGAGAGAGAAAGAGAGAGAGAGAAAATGAAGGAGGGGGTGAGAGATACGGAGAGCTGCGAGAGTGATGGAGCAGAACACTTGACAGAGAAGTAGGATGGGGAACAGCAGGGAGGGAGCAGAGAAAGCCATGAAAGAAACTCAGGGGAAAAAGGGGAGGGGGGGCTGTTTAGACAAAGTGCTCTTGCTTCCTCTTGACCTTCAAGCCAGGCCAAAGCCATGTCATGTGACCTCAGAGACCCGTACTGATTGGTGGTGATCACAAAGGCCTGGGTGGCAGGGGAGCTGTATTTCTTGTTTTCAGTTTTGTGGAAAAAGGCTGTAAAGAATGCCCCAGTCATTCCTCTCAATAACTCTGCAGGATGCCTGATGAAGTGGGCTTCGGTGGAAATTTATTTGAGAAAACTTTCAGGGGTTATCAGGCTTCTGTTCACCCCTTTTATCTTCCGTTGAAAGATAAAATAAAAGAGATTAGTCTTTTTGTGCAAGCAGCGCTTCACTCAACCCTCCTTGCCAGCCATAGGGATGTAAAATTGCAGAAAAATTACGTATTCTGTTGGAAGCCCAAATGTCAGTGACAAGTTTGAACTGCCTTATAGGTGCAAAGTATGAAAGCTGATTCATTTCAGCGTACTTGCACAGTTTGTCTGATATGGCTCTTATTTTAAATAATCTCTTCCTGTCTTAATCTCTCTGCCATGTTTTACCTTCCCTTCCTCTTCCTACCCCTCTCTTAATACTCAATCATTGCTTCTCATTGTAATTTTGTTTTACTTTCTTCCTAAATTCTTGCTGTTTTTCTACCCTGACTTTCTCATTTTGTCTCGCCATGCCTCCCTTGCTTATTCATTCTCTTGTGTTATTCTCTCTTTCCCCCACTCTGTCTTTCGTTCTCTGTCCCTTTTGTCCTCCTTTCTCTGTCCTCTCTCTCTCCTTCTCTCTTTCCCTTTACACTCCCTTTATTTCTGTTCCTCTTTTTTTCTTTCTCTGCCCGTTTGTCCTCCTGTCTCTGTCTCAATTTCCCTTTTTTTTTCTTCTTCCTTCTCGGCCTCCCCCCTCCTCTCTCTCTCTCGCCCCTTTCCTCCCCTCCAGTACATGTGCTGCGACTGCAAGAAGAGCTTCTGCTCGCTGTGCTCGGTGCTGCAGGACAACCTGCGGCGGTGCGCCACCTGCGACCTGCTCCGGGCCACTGCCTTCCAGCGGCCGCTGCTCATGCGGCTGCGCGTCAAGGACCTGCGTCAGTACCTGCTGCTGCGCAACATCCCCACCGACACCTGCCGCGAGAAGGAGGATTTGGTGGACCTGGTGCTGTGCCACCAGGGCGCCGAGAGCGACGTCGAGGAGGAGGACGAGGAGCCCGACACGCCCACGCTGCAGTCGCGGCCGCTCTACGACCCGCCGCTGCCGCCACCGCCACCCTCGGTCCTGGAGCCCCCCGCATCCACCTCCTCCCCCCAGATCTCCCCCGTTGCCACGTCTCAGGGAGAAGCCATCAGCAGGAGCAACAGCTCAGGGTCCACCAATCAGGTGCGAGGTGCTGGGCAGTTCCCCTCTTGTCTTGACATCCAATTGGCCTGTTGTGCTGACGTTCCTATATGTCTATGTAGACATTCTACCTCGTACGCCCCACCTTTTTATTCCTGCTCCTTTGGCACTCCCTCTCTCTTTCTCTTGCTCTGCTTTGTTGCTTAGTTACTCTTTACCTTTTTTTTGCACTCTCTCTCTCTCTTACCTTACTTAACAGTATAGTTTACTTTATAACAATAAATCACACAAGTAAAATAGCTTGATGGCTTAATTATGGGAGTTTTTAAGGGTTATTTAGATACATTTCCCGGCATACATTTCCCTTCTTGAGAGACTGTAGTGAAGGGGCCACCTGTTTGAACCTTGAAGAGCTTCCCTGTCCCTGAGCTATCATAACTGAGGCAGGGCTCTTGTGTTGAATGGAAGGAGGAGGCCAAGTTTGTCAATGGCCCTCAACAGGGAGCGTGTAATCTGCAGCTAAGCTGCTCTAATAGGCTTGGCCTCAGCGGCTGAGAAACTCATTTCCACCCCTGCTACAGTCATGAATCATATCTGATTGTGTGTGTGTGTGTGTGTGTGTGTGTGTGTGTGTGTGTGTGTGTATGTATATATATATATGTATATATATGTGTGTGTGTGTGTGTGTGTGTGTGTGTTTGTTTGTGTGTGTGTTCCACCCTACAGGACATAGGAGATGCCACCTCCCTGTCTCTCCTTAACCTGGAGCCTAGTGACCACACCCCTGAGGTGAGTCATCATGGTACCCTTCTAAGAATACCTCAGTGCTAAAAGAGAACCACTGCCATGGTACACTGTGGACTCCTGGGTAATTGGCTTCTCTCTCCCACCTGAGTTGACTGAAGGAAATGAGGTGTGGGTTATTTTCTTCTGTATGAAAACCCATGCGTATATGTACACAGAGCACACACACACACACACACACACACACACACACACACACACACACAAGCAATAGCATAAAACACAAACTACTTTTATTCAAAATGATTCATAGTACTATTACATATAACTAACACATCAATAACAAGGCATGCTCCTGAGATGTAAACCACATTACAATATTTCAAGTACTTTACTGAAAGTGGCTACTTTTAATATAAATAATTACAGTGTATGAATCACTCTACTTTCTCTTGATCACTGATTACGTATAGAATGAGTAGAGTCCTGACCTGGCTTTGTACATTGTTTATCACATGGTTAATTCACTGCTAATTATATTTATTACCCAGTTCCACCATCAGGGTACTTTTAACATAACATGGAATCAATAAGCTCAGCATTTCCAAATGAGCTAAGGAACTGGCAGTGATGTATAGTCAACGTTAAAAATATAGACTCCCTTTGTTTTGTTTTAGCCATTGGGGCTTACAAATTCACAAAGGAACCAGGAATAATAGCAATATAGCCAGTACTATATCCATGAACTTTGAACTCCATGCATCTATACCTGTTACAACCACCTGGCTCGTTCTGGGTGATTTAACATAGGGAGACCACACATGGATAAAGAGTTAACAAAAAAGATGTATTTATTAAAATAAATAGGTATGAAAATATAAAGTGCAGTCAGTATTAGTGGGATGGTAAGAAAACAAAGGTGTGGTGTAAATCAGATAAATGTGCAAAATCAAAACAAAAGACCAATGCGACGCATGCTGCAATGGAGAGAGAGAACCTTGAACTCCAGCCAGGTGGACTCTTTTATAGTACAGGTGCCCTAATCAGGTGATCAGCAGCACCTGTACCATGACTCCGGCCTGCAACACAGAAATAGACAAAGACACGCAAGCAGAGACCGGCAGGGTCGTAACAATACCATATAGCCAAAGATCCTCCGCTTTAACCCTCTGGTATATCTATACACTAGGTAGCCAGCTCTGTGTGCATTCGTTTTAGTAATCGATAATTTGATGCAATAAAAAAGTGTATATATTTAGTCTTAAGTGCTGTGGCACTCTGCTTTCGAAATTCAATTACTTAGACTCCATTATTCTCAATACAACCCCGCACACCAGCGTCAAACTCTGCCACCACCTCCGCTGGTGTGAGGAGTTGTATTAAGAAAACAGTGTTGTGTCAGTAATCGAATGTTGAAAACGGAGTGCGCCCACTCACATCGGCGCGGGGGTCCACAGTGCTTTAGGTTATTCTTCCAGCAGATCCTTTTTCAAAAGAGCTTTTTCTTAAAGTGTGCCATGTGTTGCGGTCGAATCCGCTCACTCGGGTGTGTTTCTCTCTGGGGTGGCCAGGTGAGTCCGCAGACACGCCGGCGTGCGCGGGCCTCCCTCTCGGACCTGTCCTCGCTGGAGGACGTGGAGCGGCTGTCGGTGAGGCAGCTGAAGGAGATCCTGGTGCGCAACTTTGTCAGCTTCTCGGGCTGCTGCGAGAAGTGGGAGCTGGTGGAGCGCGTCCGCCGGCTGTACCGCGAGAACGAGGAGAACCGCAAGTCCAGTAAGCATCAAGCATCTGCAGTCATGAATCAATTGTGCGTGTGTGTGTGTGTGTGTTCTACCCCACAGGACATATACACGTTTGGAAACACACACACACACACACAAAAGGAGGCACATGCACATCATGCAAACACAGCAGTAGCATGTAGGACGGTGCCTATAACAGGGACATAACAGGGACTGTGACTGTAAAAGCTTAGTTAATCAAAAGTAGCTCAGTCAGTGAACACTACATTGCTAACATACACCACATTCAGAGATGCATGCATAAATGCTTCCCATTCAGCATAATTGTTTCACTTAATCGTGCCTTCTTTGTCTGCTTGCAGTGGAAAATGTGAACAGTGCCATCACTGCCGGTAAGATGACTCTTATTTGCTTTTCACACTTCAAAACCTCTGAGAATAAGGATAGATTTGTTTTGTCAAGCATAAAAGTGTAAAAGATTGTTGTTGTTGTTGTTGATGTTTTTAACTAGGCCCAAGGTTCTTTTACCATATAGCACCCACTGCAGTGTATAATTCAGTGCTTCCAATACTGTTAGTCTTTCCTTTTGTCATGGAACTCTACTGGACTATTTCTAGAAAGCCCATAGGTCTTAGGAAAACATGTTTGCCTTGGTAGATCAGAAAGCAGCTCTCTGTCTTTGTCAGTCATGTGGTCATAGTTCTTTATTTTAGAACTTTTAATTAAATTTTAATTGCATTTAGTGCTTCCTGAAGTAATCCTATTCCCAAAGGGTGTCACTTTGAGTGAACTGCAGATGTTTTGTTATGTATTTGTGGTCATGGTTAGACACTGTGTTGTAAACATGTGCCTTGGCAGTTCACTCAAAGTTTGATGTGCTAGTGTCTAATAGCTTGTGTTTTGCTCCTCCCGACAAAGTGGTTGCCTACCCCCCGCCAATCTGCAATGGTGGAATCGGAGGTAAGGTTGTTGGGTATTACCTTGACCCTCCCACCCCTGCTCTTGTGTCCATACCTACCAATGACGCAATTGCTATTTATGATGTCATCTCACTCCTATTTGCTCACCGTCCTCCTGCATGGACCACAGTCATTTGTGGCATTCGAGGCATGACCCCCTCTCACAAGTGATGCATGCTGGGAGACATAGTCCTAAGGCTGAGCTCACCTTCTCCGCCATGTATACCTTATGGAGTCCCAGGTCCTACATTTCCCATGACACACGTCTGTAGAGTTTTGAGTGTCTCAGTGCTTGGGCCTCATCATTCTTCTTCCTGTCTCACACCCCCTTCCTCCCCTTTCCATTATCCTGCATTTTCCCAGTTCAGCCTCATCTACTGGGGGTTGCCATGGCGATGGCGCCTCAGCCACCATCCCCTCATGTATAGCGACGCTAGTGACATAAACTCTTCCAGCCGAGAGCTTGTATGGACGCACCTTTCTGGGGTATTAAGTCTCAGGCCACATCTAAACTCGTAGGTCTCTCTTGAAAGTAATCTTTGTGTTTTGCCCATTGGTATAAAAATAATTGGCAAGGTTTTTTTTTCTTCTTTTTTTGGAAAATAGACAAAAGAGCAGAACATTTCAGTCACAAATCTTGTCAGTGTTTTTTTCTCTGGTGTTACCGTGGAAACTGGCAAAATGAGTGAAGTGAGAGTTTTGGCCTCAGCATCTGGTTGTGTGTTTAGCCTCAGCTGGTCACCTCTGACCAGTCTCCAGGGAGCATCAGGCACTTGGAATGACTGCTGCTCCTCCAATTATCCAATTATCTCATGTAGCACAACTGGCGCCATGTGATTGCACACAAATTGGGATTACGGAATGCAGTCATTCACAGAAGCAGTCGCAAGCATTCGACTGCGGATTGTACATTGTTTGGGAGATTTGGGCATGAAATGCAAAATCAGTTGCATGTGTTAGACTGGAGGCTATCTTTTTTGGCCGTGTGGACACTAACAGGCGAAAAGATAGCCATGTTTTGAATAGGGTTTTGTGTCAGTGTTGAAGTGATAACACAGTCATTGTGTCTACTTGTTTGCTGGAGGTTTCTGAAAGCCCCTCCACCCACATTTAATAGACCAGCAAGTGATATGAGATGGGCCAATGGCAGTAGCAAATGTGTTAGTGTGCAATGTATACAAACTGGAGTCAAAGTGTTTTTATTATCATGAAAGAATGGCAATAAAAACAAACAAACAATTATCTGTGGTGTACATGAAATTCCATAATTAATTTGAAGTTCAATAATTCATTTTAGTTGGTCTTTGTGAAATGTGAGTTCAGTTGAACTCCAAGAGTACGGTATTACGAGGGAGAAAAACAGAACATATGGGAGTGTGGGAGAAATGGATTTTTCGGGTATGCAATCATCATGACCTCTGCGCAACATAATGTCTCTTTCTCTCTCTGTCTTTCGCTCTCTCAGATGCTGTGCAATCTCAGCTGGTCACTGATGAGAACCTGTGCCGGATCTGCATGGACGCTGTGATCGACTGCGTCCTCTTGGAGTGCGGACACATGGTCACCTGCACCAAATGCGGCAAGCGCATGAGCGAGTGCCCGATCTGCAGGCAGTACGTGGTGCGGGCCGTGCACGTCTTCAAGTCCTAACCCACCCTGCATCGGACCCAAGCATTCCTAGGGGGGGAAAACAACATTAATGACGACAACAACAACAATACACTGAACGCACAAACTAAAAAAAACAATCGCACTCGGCACAACCATTACATGCACACATAATTAAACATGTACCATCCAACGTCCACCGGCAGGTTTAAACTCCTGAAGCTTCAGACCCTCCTGTGGCCCTGGTGGTGAGCCTGTGGAAAGGACCTCATCTGTCACGTGCTGAAGTGTCATTTTTCTTCCAAAACCAAGAGGTTCTAGCCAGAGACTGAGAAGCGCCTGTCTCTCAGAAATGGCCGCGAGACTAAGGTTTGCAGTTTGCAGTGGTGTGGCAATGTCTTTGACATTGTCCTCTGTGGGCTCTAGGCAAACGTTCAGAAGAAGGGAAGAGCTTACCTGCTCCAGGGGGGAGGTGTGTGCGTTTTTATAGGTGGCCTCGCATGTGTAACACTGTGTTAACTCTGCTAACGTTGGGGCTAGTCGTGAAACGTCTCTTACTCTGTTGTGTTTGTCCATGAAACAGCGGGCATGCAACACGTAACATGATTCAGGGACACCTGTTGGTTTCAAGGATATTCATGCCCCATGTATGTGAATTTAGGTTCTCTCTTTGGTTTCAGACTCCTATGTTGTGTTTGTTTGTTTTTCTGTTTTCAGTTCATCCATTTCATGGCAGTCTGAGTTTAAATGCGCTGGCAGAAGAGATGTTGACATTGCTATTGATCCAGACGTTGTGTAGCCTGTTGAATGGCCGCAGTCTGGTTTGTGGTTGTGTGGAAGGGATGGACCAGGGAACATTCTGGAACATTTTTGGGAGAGGGATCGTTTTTAGCGACGGCATGGGTGAAGTCTATTTGTGACGGGATTTCGTGCCAAATCTCTGTGTGGTAGTGCCATTGGTGGTTTGTGTGTGTGTGTGTGTCTGTGTCTGTGTGTGCGCAGTCATCACACACCATTCTTGTCCAGCATGTGTCCCAGCAGCAGTCATTGAGCCATCTTCTCCTTGTTGTCCCTGTCTGAATGCTGGTGCTAGATCCCAGACATGCTGCCTCAGTGGCTGCAACACGGATACCGTTTCTCATCAGAGCTCTTACTGGACTCCGTGTGTAGCCAATCAGAATGCATTGTTGTTTATTTCTGTGCTGAGCCAGACTTGACCTGGCAGGACTTTTTTTTTTTTTTTTTTGGACAGCATCTTCATGTGTTCATGGGGTTATTCACTCCTGGGTCCAGCTCATGAAGGCTCAACACTCAACAAGATATTCCAGATGTCGTATCTGAAACATGATGCTCTTGGAGGAGGGAAGCTTTAATGGACACAAAAGCCCCTCTCAAATGGCTTGTCACCATCTCTGCTGTAGACTGTAGTAAGGTGAGACGATCTTATGCCAGATCAGTATCCCAGTCCAATGTCATTATTGTCGTGATCCAGTTAATACAGTCTCTCCGCAGGGTGTAACTAGACATCATGTTATTCCAGGGATAGTCATACACTACAGTCCTGATATTGGTGTCTCTGAACTTTTTTTTTTTTTTTAAATAGAAGACCTAGAGCCTAGAGCCTAGACCAAGAGATTGCCTGTTTTTTATGCATAGTCTATCTTTCTGATGCCAGCGTATCTGGGGGGACAGGTGGATGAGAATTTGTTCTCCCAGGATTAAAAAAAAAAAATGTAAGAGGGGTCGCCCACAACCATTACATGTCACATGGAATGAAAATAGCGCATTAGCCTGTGCGGAGTCAGGCGAGTGTCATGTGATCAGTGTAACACTGACTCAGAGGTGGTGACACTTGTTTTGGGCATTTGATGAAGCCCTGTCCTCACATGCCCCATCCTATGCCATTCACTCAGAATATGCAGCAGGGGCCTCATTACAGAAAAATATCCTAACTGCTTGTCCTATCTTAACTTAAGTTTCAAAGATAGGAAAAATCCTATCTTCCTATTACAGAAGCAGTTCCTAAACTCATGGCTGTGTCCTATCTTATCTCAGACCTCCTATCTTATCTTAACTTAAGAAATCCTAACCATAACTGTCAGTTAGATTTTTAAATCGGCAATCGTCCTGTCATGCCTGTTTCTATGATTAGAATGTATACAACACTGCCTGTATCTATGAGAATGTATCTATTAGAATGTCAGGTTGCAAAGATGGTGTTCTAAAGACAGTTGTTTGCTCAAGATGAACAAACCATAATATCAGAGAGAAATAGGTCTAGGTTAGGCCTATGTAGGAAGAAAGAGAGTGTGTCAATATTGATTCATTGGATGAACAGGATAAAAAAATGGAAAAACAAAAAACATATTTATAATAATACATACCAGTAATAGTCTAATATTCTGTTATAATTATTAATATTTAATTGTTATAAATATTATAATTGTTTTAAAACACATAGCTTATAGGCTACATTTTTAAGTTTTCACTTAATTAACTTATTTAGTGAAATATGCTTTATGGTGTCCCTAACAGCCATGTCCATCATCTTGTCATAGGCTAGGCAACCACTCTCACAAGACTGTTGCAGTCAGTTTTGGCAGTTATTTTGCATTTAGGACAGGGTATGTGCCATCCTAAGTTAAGATTCATAAGTTAGGAAATTCTTGAGTTAGGATGGTTCTGTAATGGCCAAATTCCTATCTTAAGTTAAGATAGGCCTTTTTCCTAAATGCAGTTAGGAAACATGCTTCTGTAATACCAAAAATCCTAAATGCCATCCTAAACTGAGATAAGATAGGATTTCAGAGTTAGGAAGTTTCTGTAATGAGGCCCCTGAGCTCCTTGGTTCTTTGGCCCCAGTCAGTTCCCTTCAGGGAGGGAAGTCATTGTAGTTCTCTTGCTTCTCCATTATGTCCCAGCGCGGCCATTTTGCTGAAGAGGGTTATCAATAGGGAGAAGAGAAAGAGAAAGACACCACGTGTGAGCGTGTCTCTCGGAAACAATTTTTTTTGGTGTTGTTAATCCACCAAGCAGCCAATCGTAATGGTCGGTTCTTCTCTGTATTGCACGATCATGGCAAGCAAGCATGAGACGTTATGTAGCATTTTTTTTAGGGTTTTTTGTGAATGGCTTTTCAAATGTTTGTCTTCATCTCTTCGCAACATTCTCCCCACCCCATCAAGCCAGGGCAGCAATATCAGCGTGTGTCAAGCGTTTAGATTCCACGGGACGCAAGTTGAGGCAGGAGACAGGTCGTCGGTGACCGAAGGAACACAGGTGCTACACAGATAAGGTCCAGATATCAGCCCCTCGTCCGTTTGGCCCTTTCGCTTGGCTGTGAATCCTTAATCCCACCATCCGTGTACTTCTCCAGCACTCCTGAGGTTTTTTTTCCCAAAGGGAAAGGATTAATATGTTATGTTCTCTTTTGTGTCCTTTCATGCATTGATATACCTGTGCTGACACACACAGAACTAACAAATCAAAGATATATGCAGGTGTGACTGCACATTTCTAACCCACCCCAGTGGTGATTTAATTGTATTAAGAAACTAAAAAAAGAATCATAATAATGTGGTATGATTGCATATGGTGTTCCATATTATAACTAATAATGAGATGTATATATCTATATATTTTAATTTTTTGCTTTGAATGTTGAAATATATGACTTGTATTAATTAAAGAAAAATATATATACAGTTTTTTTATTTCTTATTTTTTTGATTCTCTTAAATGAGGTGGGGTGATTGAGTTTGCATCATACCATAAGAGTAGGTTTTTGGCTGAGTCGATTAGACTTATGAGAGAGAAAAAGAAAACTCTTGTTGTCTAACCAGTAGACTGACAGCATGACAACTCACCGGTCACTTTAGTATGTTCAGAAAGGTTTGCATGGTGAACACATCAACATTTTAACGGGGCCTTGCTGTTAGGTTGTCCAAACAGTAGCCTATTACAAGAGTGAAATTATCATTGAACAAAAATGGCAATGAACAAATTTGACTTGGTCCTATATGTAATGAACTATGTTGAAAATGCTAAAACACGAATGTCTATTGATGGTGTCAAACCTTTACTGTGGGCATGATTTTTGGGTAAGCCAGTGACGTCTGTGTGCGTGTGTTTTAGTCCTCTGACTTGCCATTTATGTAGAGGGAAAAGGGCCTAGTGGAAAGGCACAATAATACAAATAGAAAAAAAATAGACCATTACATAACATGCACAAATGCACCACAGTATGCATTAAACACACTTCAAGCAAAAAGTTGAGCCATGTGGTGCGATTTCACATGGACCTGAGCACAAGTGCTAACTCCAGGCACTGAAGTGCTTTCTCCAAGGCCTCCATTTGCTCTAATGCTAAGCTTCATGAAGTCAGTAGCTCTTGTAGTTGTGCAATACATGACAGCTCTAATGGTTTGGATCCACTGGAACTGAATTCAATGCTCTGGCTTCTGCTCTAAGATCTGCAATGGGGTGAAAACCTTTGGATGAAACCTTTTGAACTGTGTGCACTTCAAACCACATTCCTGGCTCCGCTGCTATTTCAACGATGTCACATGCAAACTGTTCCAATTGCAGTTACCCTTTGGGAGTTGTGTTTGTGTGTGTGTGTGTGTGTGTGTGTTGTGGAGATAGTGTGCAAGGTATGGTGTATGGTCTATGTATTTTGGAATGTTTAATTAATTTTTTTTATTTTAGTAATTATATCCAAATAACTTTATGAAAAATAAATTCATTACCTTGTCTTACAACAACTGTGATCATTTTAGTCATTAATATCTCAAAAACGCTATTATATTGGCAAAGTTTGTCTTGGTTATTTTCGTCATTGTATTCAAATTTCTCATTTCAGTCGTTTTGTTTGTTTTTGTTTTTGTTTTTGTTAAACATCTGCTCGCAGAGGTAGAAAAGCTGCATGATACAAATAAAAACACAAAATATCAGAGAAATATACATTTAATCACATTCATATCAGTTTCTTTTTTAAAGAATTTACAAATATAAATAGCCAAATGTACATGGTGGCGTGTGGAAGTGTGTATAACTTTAATTTAAAGTGGTTTTTAAACACAAAATGAACCGATGGCACAAACTAGCTCCCCTGGTCTGAATATCCTGAGAAAAATGTAGAGCATTATTATAGTAAATTATAATAATAATTATTATGATCACAACAATAATCATTGTTACTTAATTCTTAATCATTAAAATAATAGCTTAGTATTATCTAAATCTCTGCTGTATAATGTTGCTATCTGAAGTGACCCAACTCTGCATTCATCTTAGTTAGCCCAGGGCTACATGACAACAACCTGAACTAGACGGTGGAAAAAAGAATAGGATTTGTGTCTGACTGAGTGCCAAGGACATACATATTAATTGGGTATTGACATAAGTGCAACCCCCAAAACCCCCAACAACATGACGACAGGACAGGTCCAGTCAAACAGCCCATCCTTACTCAGCAATTAATCTCTGTTCCCCTTTTAGCACGTCTGAATGGCTACATAATTAAGGAATACCAGACACTTCTATTTTCCTATGATGAAACACTTTGAATGTATGTAGTGCCTCTTGAGGGGCCATGGCTGCAGTGTGTGGGTATGCACACGCACGCACACACACACACACACACACACACACACTCCAATTGGGTGTGAAGGCTAAGCATGATGGGTAATGTGACGTATGGCACTGTTTTGAAATAAGACCTCAACACTGGAACACGCTAGAGCACGACACTCAGAATATACTAGAACAACCTTGAAAGCAACAGACGAGGAGAGAAAAAAGAGGAGTGGTCTCAAAAGACAAATGTTAGGACCTTAGACGGCCGTCCTGGAGTGCATTCAATACTGTATACATACAGAGAAGAACAAAAAGAACATACTGAGGCAACAGAAAATAATGAGTTTACGTTATTATCATTATATACTGTATATATTCATATATATATATATATATATATATATATATTTATAAAAAAGCAACTTTTGAACATAGCAAAAATAACCCAACAACAACAAAAAAATGATTTCACACAACCTGAAATCTTACAACATGTTTTTCTTTTTCTCCTTTTTGTACAAAAAAGGGTGGCGAGTTGCCTTATCGGCATGAAGGACAAACGCGGTCATGCTGGGTTTGTCTGCACAGAGCCACTGCTGCCTGGGGTGGGGTACCCTGCCTCCATGATGGGACCTGCCGAGGGATCTTGTGCTTTCCTCAGCTACAGGTCCCGTGGACTTACAGGTGTGTGTGTGAGTGTGTGCGTGAATGCCATGTTAAGAGTATCAGTGACTGTCCGCATCCGTCATTATCTTAGTGGGATATTAACTTTCCCCAATCCGATAGCTTCTCTTATCTTGTCCATCCACACTGAGAGGCCTGCCCTTCCAAGCAAATGACCACAAACAAAACAAATCCAAACACAACAAAACAATCTGAATTCCCCCAAAATATGCAAGTGTTTCTTTTTTTCTTTATGAATTCTAGTGCAAAGTGGAGGAGGAGTTTTGGTGGCCTATGGTTTGTTTGTCATATGTTCGAAGGTTTACTATGATGTCCCCGGACGTGACAGACTAGCTGAGCTTCTGAAGAAGCTTGTCCTCGCGCAGGCCAAACGGCACACTGACGGACATCTCGGCGATGAAGCGCTCGCACGCCTGTCTCGTCACTTGCTTGCAGAACCGCAGATCGATCCGGCAGATGCTGCCACAGCGCTTGAAGTAGGACAGCGATTGGTCTGTCACTCGGTTGCACACTGTCAGAGGACCATGCCACGTAGAGACAACGGTGGAGTGTAGAAGAGGGAGAGAAAACAAAAACGTTTACATTCATGACATAAAGGATTTGAACATTAATAGTCCATTTTTATAAGACCTAACTTATCAATAAATGGATGTGTGTGTGTGTGTGTGTGTGTGTGTGTGTGTGTGTGTGTGTTATGCAGCTATGATTTTGAGGCTGTGGATTCTTCTAGCACTGGCACAAAAGAGATTCACACACTTGCACAAAATTTCTCTTTCTACTGGTGTTTCTTTGTTGTGTGTGTGTGTGTGTGTGGGTGTGTGTGTGTGTGTGTGTGTGTGTGTGTGTGTGTGTGTGTGCATGTGTTTATGTATATGTGTATGTATGGGTATGTACAGTATGTGTGTAAGAGAGAGAGTGAGTGTGTTTACCTGACAGGTTGACCTCTGCGAGGGAGTCTCTGGTGGTGGTACCAGCGGCGGTGAGCAGGTTGATGGACTGGTCGTTGATGTGGTTGCAGTAGCTGAGGTCCAGACGGGACAGCAGGGGCATGCTCTTGATGATGAGCCGCAGGGAGCTGTCTGTGATGTCCAGGCCCGCCAGACGAAGGTCCACTATGTTCCTCAGCTTACTGCGTGTGTCCATCTGACCTGCAGGCACACGATGTAGCACAGTGTGTCACAACACCAGTCAAACTCCTGACGAAGGAACTCAACAAAAACAGTCAACGTATTCTAATACACAGAATGAACCCTCCGATTCTGACGTTTTTTTTTTTTATTATACGGACAGAAACTCTACCATTTAGGTCATGTTGCCCCAAACTGAAAGGATTCTAAAAGATACAACCATTCACACTGAATTGAGGAGAGTGTCACCAGGGACTTAAAAAAAGAAATCCTTTAATGTTTATTTAAGTAACAAAATTGTGATTGCAAATGTTGATGACTGTTTTCACCATTCTTGAAGTTTGCAACAATAGACAACTCCAGTATGGGGATTTGTCCCTCTCATCCTAAAAGAAAGCTTACTGAGCTTCATACCAGTGGTCAAATGTCATATATGGAAGGAGATTCGGGTCCAGTGCTATGCACAGTGTATCCACCAGAGGGCAGTTTTGTGCCAAAGTATTTTCTGCCACATTTGGAAGTGAGTTTCAGTCTGAGTCAGTAGAAGATCAGTGTTGGCACGTTGGTTATGTTCCTCTGTGGGTCTCTGGGGTTGGTTTGACAATTTGTATGTAGGTCACTAAACGTTTGCAACTCTCTGCGGCTTTCTATTTGGCCACATATCAACCATTTCAATGCAGGGTTACAGTTTCCACTGATTTTCAAACCCACTACACTTATGCAGCTTGACTCACACACGGACCAGACAGACCAGCTGGGGCACCGCTGTATTGCTGCTTCAGCTAGTTCTCCCTGCAGTCTCTGCAGTTTGCTAATCAGTGCAGCTTTACCATTCTCAACTTCCTTTACTGTCCAGAGCACTCAACTGATAAAGCTGCATCTACATGGCTTGTTTGACATTTTCCATGTCTTCTGTCTGCTGAAGAGATATTTGTGCCTCTGAGCAGCCACCTACTTGGGCGGCTGAAAGGGGCTCCTTGAGGTTAGACAGACAGTTTGTATGTAGGTCACTTGATTTTTTCATGTTTTTGTGGCTCTCCAGTTGGCCAGCATGTGAGTTGAGTGTACTGTAGGGTGAGGCAACATTAATGGCAAGGTGTTCCGCTCCTTCCTCTATCTGTCTACTGCACTTTACATAACAGGTCTTACAAGAGCACAGCAGCAAAAACACATCTGCATTATTGCATAATGGTTATGGCAGTTCATTATATTTTCATGTACTTGTAACATAATCTGTACGCATAGGAGGTAACTGATAGTTTTAAAATGGTGTTGTTTGACACAGAATATGCATATAAATATCCACTTCTAGCTTAGCATTTGCATGTATTTAAAATGTTAAAAGTTTACAAGTTTAATAGTTTAATATTTTTCTTTACATATTCAGGACTTTTACATATTCAGCACTGCCATGTTGGGGCAGGTCTGGTCTGCAGTGGTGTAGTGGTTGTGGGGAGGTACCTGGGCGGTTGTCGGTGGGAGGGGAGAGCAGGTCTCGCATCTGAGCGTCCTTGAGGCCCTCCACCCACTGGACGTCCAGAGTCCTGAGCAGCGGACAGGACGAGGTGCACAGAGCAGACACGGCCACCCACGAGCAGCCCGACAGCAGCAGCACTCTCAGACCTTATCACACACACACACACACACACACACACAATTAGATCTACTAACATGCATAGAGATAGACAGATGGTGCAGATACAGAAAGATAGACAGCGTAGCAGCAAGTTCACCATAACACACTCAGGCATTGCACATGTTGTTTATTTCATCTGATTATAGATTATTTATAGATATAAATAGATGCTAATATTTAAAAGAGCGTATTTGTCTGACAAAGCAGTATTAAAAAATGTATCATCACACAAACATGTATGGCTGCAAGCAGGGATGGGGTTGTATTTATGATACATGTATTTAAAATACGTATTTCAAATACAAAATACTATTTTGTAATTTGTATTTTATTGGGTTGAAGAAAATGGCTGTGTATTTTGTATCAAAAGTATTTTTGTAGATGATAAATACTGCCAAATATCTTTCATAAAATCAATACTTTTGGTGATGTGATGACATCATAAAAGTGCAAAACAATGAATGTAGCCGCAAAGACTTATGGTGATCAGAATATTGAGATTCAGGAAGATGATACAGTGCAAGATGAGTAACGTGTTGGTTGTTCACACAAACCAAGGGCTTGGGTTTGGACATAAACTGGTTGTCCTGGAGATGTAGACTTTATGAGGACACGTTTGAATGAATACGACTTCACAACAAAACAATAAGAATGAGTTTGCTGAAATATTGGTAGGGGCAATTCCGTCATCCTAAAATATTGGTATGGAGTGGACATGACCCTATGGTCCATATGCAAACCTACGTCTTTGACACACATAATACACTCCCTCTCTCACACCAACCCACTCACTCAACCACATGGTTACTTGCTCACCCACACTTATAAGTTTGCCTGTTTTTGGTAGAACTTTGGAACAACTTTGACTGTAGTGTGCATGTGTCTTCAAAAGCTGATGATACACAAGGCACCTTTCTGAGCAATGTTGCTGGGCAATGTTCCTGAGTATTGTTGTTCTGGCACGTTCCCTTTGATATTGGCCAAATTATTTTTCTTGAGAACTTTCAGTGGGCAAATTAACATGTAACATCCAATCAGAACACATGGAACCGGTTGTGTGGCTGACCTGCTCAAAAAGTTGCACAATATATCACCTAAAGCAATATCAAGCATTCTGGGCATGCATTGACAATGTCAAAGACTTCATTCTCTATATGTCAGTGTACCATGAGTTTGAAGTTGTTATTTGAAGGTAATAAAACTGTATTGGATTGCTTTAAGCCCACATTCTGTGGCTCTCAATAGTTTAGTTAGTTTGTACCACTTGACAAGTTCAGTTGTGACTTTGAATACATCTCTGATACAGTATTCAGGCTATGAGATGTAACAGGCAGGTGAGTATAGTTGATCTGTTGACTGTTTGCAGATTTATGGTATGTGTTGTAGTGTGCTCTCAAACACTGTCCACTTAATCAACAGTGTACTGTGTACTGTCAGTGTACTGATGAAGGAATAGATTAAATAGACATATATGGAAGGTTTGCAAAGTGATTCATGCTGCCTTTAAAGAGTATTTTTTATATTTTTAAAATACAAAAATACAGTATTTTATTTTGATACATGTCGTGGCTACTATAATTTGTAGTTCATTTTGATCTTAAAATTAAGGTAGGCCCTATTTGATATTTTATTTTAAAATACATTTTGATGTATTTTTGCCCATCCCTGGTGCATGTACAGTACATTGAGGTCTATGAGCTGTACCTGGTAGTCTGTTGATGAGCCAGCTGAGTTGTTTCTTGGAGATGTTGGTCCAGCTGAGGTCCAGAGTGGCGGGCTGTCGGCGCACGATTCCACTCAGCATCAGAGGAGTGATGGATTTGCAGCGGTTCAGGTCAATACGTGTCCACAGTCTCTTATCACAACACCTAACACACACACACACACACACACACACACACACACACACACACACACACACACACACACACAGAGTAGTCATTCAGATGAGGTGCTAAAAGATTACAATATCAACTTACACATTGCCAAGCATTTTAGTTCACCTACAAGTAGAGCATTTTAAAGCTGAAATGTAATAGGCATGATGAGACATCTGATCTGCTATTGGCCAAATGAGGTTTGAGACAGAAAATTAAGAAGCCGACAGATATATTTGACAGGGAATATACAGTCAAACTTTTGAGTTACACACACACACACACACACACACACACACACAAATCATCACAACCCAGCCCAGCACACTTCCTCACCAGCGGTTCCATGTCTTGCACACGCGCATGCAGACACACAAGTCGCGGTGGCTCATGTGACTAAAGATGGCCAACCAGAGCTCGCGCTGGGCCACATGGCTGCGTCCGTCGGCGAGCGGCAGGCGCTCAGGCGGCGGGCTGATGGGTGGCGGCCGGATCACGTGCCGCTCCATCTGGATGCACTTGGGCGGCGAGCGGGGGGGCAGAGGCCGGATGGCGGGCGAGCTGCGGTTGAAGCCCAGCGGCGTGATCTGCGGCGGGCCGTAGAAGTGACGCAGCTCCCACGGCGTACCGTTCATCTCGCGGGCGCGCAGGTGCGGCCTCTCACCCCCGCCACCTCCTCCTCCTCCGCCGCCGCCACCGACTCGATCCAGATCCCCACCTCCTCCGCCGCGCCCGTCTCTCAGGCCGGCCAGCGGGTTGCCGTTGCGGTAAGGGCGCTTGGGCTCCTCGTTCTCGCTGGCCTCGTGGTCGTCGCGGTCGGAGTCGGCCGGGTCGTGCCGCAGGGGCTGGCGGTTCTCGTTGGCCAGCGTGTCCTCAGTGCGCTGGATCTCCATGTTCAGCTCCTTGCTCAGCTCGCTGCTCAGCTCGCGGTTGGGCAGCCGACGCCGCCTCCGGGCCTGCTGCTGATGCTGTTGCTGCTGCTGGTGGCCGGGGGGGTGAGGCTGGGGCTGGGGCTGGGCCTGGGCCTGGGGTTGGGGTTGGGGCTGGGGGTGTGCGGAGCCACGGGACGTGCGGGTCGGGGGCGTCCTCTCCGGTCCTCCGTCCCCGCTGCCGCCGCCCTCGCTGCTGGGTCCGGCCCGCGGGGAACTGCCCAGCGACTGGTCGCTCTCCAGCGAGGCGGGCGTGGCTCGGAGAGGCCCGGGGCTGCGGCTGCGCTCGCTCCGGCGGCTGCTGCGCTCTTCCTCCTCGTCTTGCTCCTCGTCTTCCTCCTCCCCGTCGTCCTCCTCCTGCTTCAGCCGACTGCACCGGCCCTCGTTTGCTCTGGACAAGCGTTTCACCGTGTGCTTGTCGTCTTCCTCTTCTTCCTCCTCGTCTTGTTCTCTCTCAGACCGCTCTTCCTCCTCCTCTTCCTCCTCCTCTTCTTCCTCCTCCTCTTTCTTGACCTGAGAGAATTTTGGGATCAGAGGATCATCTCTCCAGGATTTCTTCTATAAATGAAAGGAAACACATACAGTCAATACATACAATTCACTTAGAAATGTACTACATCAAATCCTCAGCTGACTGATTGATTGATTGATTGATTGTTTGAATTGTTTGATTGATTGAATTGAGTTGTAATTTTAATTAAAATACTAAACTGTATGAATTACCATCCCTTTCAGTGTGTGTGTGTGTGTGTGTGTGTGTGTGTGTGTGTGTGTGTGTGTGTGTGCTTAGCACTTCATGAGTATCAGCAGGTGTTATGCAATTTCATCATTTTCATGTATGGGAACATCTCCATCTCCTCACCTTCCTCCTGGCGTTGGCCTCCTCCTGCTGCTCCTCTTCATCGTCGTCTTCAAACAGCTTCCGCTTCTTCCGGAGGAAGGCCGGGATCTCGGGCCGCGGGCGCGGCAGGCCGCTGGGCGTGAGCAGCGGGGGCAGGCGACTGGTGGGTGGACCCGAGGATTCGTCCGGCCGCAGTCGGGGCGGCTCGTCGCGGTCGCTCTTCCGCTTCAGGCCCAGGGAGGAGGAGATGGCGGCGGACCCAGGCGTCGATCCACCCAGAGATCCCGCAGGGCTGACTCCGCTGGCCCCGAGGGCGATTCCGACTCCGGCTCCGGCGGAGGAGGCCGAGGGGGTCTGGTCGCCGTCGTCTCGCGCCTCACGGCCCAGCCTCTGCTCCCGCAGCAACGAGCCCGGCAGGTTGGATGCGTATTTGAACCCTGGTCCCCGTTTTTGCTTGACGACCAAAAGGCGGAAACGGGGGGAGAGGGGGGAGACAACTTTATACCTTATGCTTATTAGATGCGGTCATTCAGGATAACTAATGGGCAGATGCATGCAAAAAGCATACACACATTTCTTTTAGAACATGACAACCAAACACATGCACAGGCATCCAAGTACAGCTCTAAATCAGTGACCAAACATTTTTATATTTACTCTCATGGATGGCAAAACGTGATGTTGTCTGAATACTATACAAAATGAGTCCTGAATGTCACACTGCCTTTGATCCATCTGAAATTCTACAGCTGCCCACATCTGACATAAACCGCTCAGATCCAGAATCATTCTAATAACACTGCAGAGAGCACACACTGCAACAGACTGGAAACTACATTGTAATGCATGTTAGTGTGTGACCAGAGTGTGCTTGTATGAGAGAGAGAAAGAAAGTGAGACAGATATGGGAGTCATGTGATCAACACAGGAACTAAACAGGGCTAAATTCAGTTTTCAGCTTGAGATCATGAGAAAAGAAAACAGGAAACACATCTACTAAGAGACATGAAAAATTTTGTCTTCACAACCTACAGAACTGTATTAATTAACCAATACCGCAGACCAACAATGCTGAAATGCAAGTTTCACTGCTCTTCATGTGACACTATTGAACTTTATGTCAAGTCACTGCACAGCTACAACAACTGCATACAAATACAACTACATACAGAGTGCACATGTCTGCTCACACATACACACACACACACACACACACACACACACACACACACACACACACACACATATCCATATTCCTCAGATACTTACTTTTCCTGTTTTCCCAGCGTAATTGCATTTAGGGCATTCCCAGCAGTTGGGTAGCTCGTCATTCACCACTCCGGCCACATCCTTCACCTATGATGGACAGACACAAAGAGAGAGAGAAAAAGATAGAATGATTGAAAAAGAGTGACAAAAGTGCAGGGGAGAGCCACAGAGGAACCAGTCAGAGAAGACTGAGTTTGGTAAGCTAAGCGAGCTCACCACAAAGCTGCTTAAAAAGGGAACTGGGTGTGCTTGTGTTATACACGCCCACACACTCACACTCACACATTCACTCTCTCTAACAATGCTGTAAAAACTATGCAAAAACCCATACTGTACATCATGTGCAGCACACACACAAACACAATGTAACAAAATACAATATACAGCCCACAACTAACCTTCAAGCGAAATTATGACAAATATCCTGTCTTATCTCTTATCTTATAAAGTCTTCACTCCAGGATTCCAGCATGCATAACTGTTCACACGCTCAGCAGCCAACTGGGCCAATTTGCATGTGTGTTTGCACATGACACGCAGTAAAGACACAAGTATCTCTTTGATGGAATCAATGCTAGCTCAAGGCTGCCTGGAATGTGATGGCAAGAGGAGATCCAAATTTGCTCCCTGTTTTATCTAAAATCAACAGGAAATTCAAACATATCTCCGCTCCCTCACACATTCATCACTCTCTTAGTGTGTGCGTCTGTTTGTACTTCCGTGATCCAACAACCAACATTTACAATGACGTTTTCAATAACACTGAGAAACTATTATTACTTTCATTCTTTATTTCAGGATCTCTATCGATGTTGAGTCTCATCATCGATAGAGCTCCTGAAATGAAGAATAAAAGATCCAAGAATATCTATTTAGATATCAGATTGTTTTGACCTTGTTTTGACAGAATCTCATGTGAAAATGTTGGCTCTCTGATCAACATGAGGGTTTATAGTTAGTGTTTGTGGTTAGTGTTTAGTGCAGTGGAACAGCCTGGGGCTCCGTGTGAAAGGGGGTTTAAGGTGTCGGGCCCTCAAAATGGCTGCCTGAAGCTGTATGTGTCTGCAGGGTTTTTTGGGCCACCTGACCTTCAGGCAGTTGGGGTGAACAATCTCGTTGCAGATGGAGCACTCCATGAGCATGGCGTTGAACTTCTCTTCCTCCTCGTCCAGCGTGTCCTCCTTCCCCGCCTCACCGCACACCACACACACGGCTGTGTGCGGCAAGACCGGCTGCAAAGCAAACAAGCAAACAAGCAAACATGTGAGTCGACATGCCAGGGACGGCAGCACACACGGGCACAGCACTGCGCAGCATGACACCTGACACCACAGACCATCAAGTGACAAGTAAGAGTTTCATAAGAACTTCAGTGAAACGTTACGCAAACCCCACTCTTACTGTTAGAATTAAGACACTCTTACTTTTACCCCACATCTTTATAGCATCCTATATGTATATTTTAAGATTGATAAACATAGTCATCGTTTATATACATATAAACACACGTATAAATATCAAAACAGAGGCTATGTATTGTCCCATTAAGCATGAGTAATCCTGATCTCGTCATTATTGGTACTCTGCTCTACATCTTCCATGTCTTGCAGGAGACCCAGAGGGACTCACCGCGATGCACTGCCTCATGATACACGACTGCTTCATGCGCCCGGGCCCGCCGAACTTCTTCATGTCTTTGCAAAAGTGGCACTCGCCGCACTCCGTCCGCACGCACGCCTCGCACTTCCTGCAGCGCGTGCGTCTCCGCCGGGCGCCCGAGGCGCTGCGGTTGGATGGCAGTTTGACCCCCGCCGACCCCGGCGTGGAGAGCGATGCGGATGCCGCCGTGGCCATCTTGGGTTTCGGCCGATTAGGAGGAGGGCGCTGCTGTGGAGACAGAAAAGAGAAGAGAAAAGGGGGAAAAAAAACCAAGACGTGGATTTAAAAACACATCATCTCTCTTTATATTTTCAGAAACTTGATGTTCTGCTGCGACCTCAAACTGCAACCCTCCAGCTTTGAAGTAAAAGAGGAGAAAGCTGCTGACAGACATCACCTGTCAGAGAGCACGCAGAGAGCACGCAGAGAGAACGCACACAGCATAACATGCAGCTGAGCTGGAAAGGACGGAGAGATGTGGATATGCACTGAAGAGAGACTGATGGTAACGTGATATGCTGCAGTGCCTGAGGACTGTTACATGTCCAAGAATGCAAGGAGAGTACGCGAATGCCGAAATTAAAGATTTGCCAACCCTATCGACCCCTCGAGGTCAATTCTAGCTTCATTGATAGTTGCCTGCGGGCACAGTGTCACTGAGACACAAGAGCAGAGCTTTCTTCCGAATGAGCCTCCGCCTGGACCTAAGTGTACTGTAAACACATGGAAAACGCTAAAGGAATCTCAAGTTACAAAAACAAGCATGCCTTCAGTGAGAAAGAGTGAAACAGAAAGAGAGAGAGGAGGGGATGAGCATACAAATGGGGGATGAGCGAGAGAGAGAGAAAGAGAAAGAGAGAGAAAAATTGAAGAAAATATCTGAGGTGGAGAACGGGCGAGCAGTACTTGCTGCCAGAGAAATCTGTTTCCATAGCAACGGATCATTTTTGCAGAGCAATAGATGGTTGGAATAAAATCATGAAAAGATTGGCGTAATTGGTGAGGGCAATTTAATGGAGAAGGTGTGCTTGCATGTGCGTGCATGTATGTATGTATGAATGTGTGTGTGTGTGTGTGTGTGTGTGTGTATGTGTGTATGTGTGTGTGTGTGCATGTGTTTCATAGATGTTCAGAATGAATCCTTTTGAAGCAGGTTTGCTTCTTGATGATTTTGTGCTTGGTCCTGAAGGCTGCTGTACTCTGTTGTGTGCCCTGGAGCACCACAAGGACAGCCATCTTTGAACACCACACACACACACACACACACACACACACACACACACACACACACACAGACAGACAAACACACACAAAACATTCAGTCCAGTCTCACCGCACTGCAGTACCACACATAAGGGAGAATCAGCATTTCCAGAATGAAGAAGAAAAAAAAAAAACATCTTTTTGAAAGAGCTCCAGGATCAGTCTTATATTTCCTCGTCAGCACAAAATATGTAGGTTCAATCCTCCACTGCAACAAGGTCAGCTCAGGGAAGAATGGAGAGCATTTGCCCATTGACATTCTGTACTTCCTACTGCACAAACTACAGTCAACTACTGTAAAGCTACGGTATAAAAAGTGAGCGTGAAGAAGTGCAGACGTTGCACTGGCATCACCACGCATTACCATGTGTTGCCTTCCAGGTCTGGTGGCTAAAATGAGACCCAAAGAGCTTCAGCAGAATCCAGTGTGCAGAGCCATGGTATGGACGCTTAGCTTGCCAGGGATTTCAGACCATCAGAATTACAATGTTCCAGTGACAGCCGTTCCCCTAAACTATGTTTAGTGCAAACCAGCTGCTCCTTTCTTGAACATCTCAGTTATGAACACCCTGGTGTCAAACATGTACCAATTTAGCATTTGTTTAAAACTACATTTGCCTTTGGGTCAGATGTGTACTAAGTGTGCATTTCCCTGCTGGTCATGTGTCACATGTTTTCGATGAAGAGAGATGGGATCAAACCTCCCGAGAACAAACCCTGGGGTTACGAGCTCGAGGCCAGAGGAGCATTCCAGTGCTTGCCCCCGAACAGACAAACCACAATAACCAAGAGACAAACAACACAAAGCCAAGCACACAGTGGCATTCCTGCCCAAATGAAATCTGCCTCCTCTAAATCACAGGATTTTATTAAGAGAGATACGCAGAGAGCTGGGACTCACAAAGGCGTCTCTCTCTCTCTCTCTCTCTCTCTCTCTCTCTCTCTCATTCCCTCTCGTTCCCACATTCTCTTTCTCCCTCTCCGTCCCTCTCCCTCTTTTTTTTCTCTCTCTTTCTCTCTCCATTACTTTCATTCATTTAAGCCTCCGCAGGGAGATTACATGTAGGCCACGGGGAGCAGAAGTACAGATGACTCCCAGCATGTCTGCCAAGGGCAGGACAAACAAATGCACCACAGAGGCCTACATTAGACCTAAAGGACCCTGCAACACATTTAGATTAGACTGATTATAATTCCAAAGAGGCCTTATAATGTAGGTCTAGCTGGAGCACACATTAGTGTTCCTGGAGAAGACGCTTCAGAGGGAAAGAATGTCGAGCATGGTGGAAAACCATATCAAACTGGTTTTGATAATGCAACTTTGGGAGTTCTGTGTGTGTGTGTGTGTGTGTGTGTGTGTGTGTGTGTGTGTGTGTGTGTGTGTGTGTTGCTGAGAGCTCATTTCAGTCAGCAGAGTGTGTGTGTGTGTGTGTGTGTGTGTGTGTGTGTGTGTGTGTGTGTGTGTGTGTTGCTGAGAGCTCATTTCAAGTCAGCAGAGCTATACCCTGGGAACTCTCATACTTGGCAAAATTACCTTGCTGCTGTTCACACCTTGACAGCACACACACACACACACACACACACACACACACACACACACACACACACACACACAATAATACTGAGCAACCAAAAGGATGGGTACAACTTCACACGTTTAAGCCCCACAGTGGACGAGCTCAGCAATGTATCTAATCAAATGGCGATGCCATTCCAGTCACCCGTGGGTGTTCTGCTAACCCAGACCAGTAACCTAACACTTGGGCAAGGGAGCCAAGAAGTTGCATCATCACCACATAAGCACTGTGCATGTAGTGGGGTCCTCTCCAGACACCACTTTAAGCAGTCCAGAAATAATGCCAGTTTATAATGTGCATAATTCTCTGAACAGAAATCCCAGTGCACAGACAACAATCATATGCATGTGCATGCACGTGCATGACTACATAGTAAATTAGAATTATATATAAATATTGATAAATTCTTTGTTTGACTTAAAAGGGAATATGGGTGCTGCAAATAATTCAGGAAAACACAGTATTATAAACCAGAACACAACAATCAGTAAATGAAGGACAACAGAGGAGACCTTCATCAGTGTGTTTCTGCTATAAGTGCATATAATATTTAGAAAAGGCCAGGACTGATCAGAGAATCAACACAAAGATTTTTCACACCTCCTCTTGAGGCAGATTTTTCTGAAGGATGAGCTGCAAATGAGTAGGAAAGAGAAGGAGCAGCTAAAAGCATCTACCCTCATCCTCAAGGGAACCAGAACTGCACTGGCGAGATGAAGGAGCGAGTGTGATTATAAATACACCCAGCTTCTTATTATCGCACATTCCCATATGCCATCTCTGAGCATCTCTGCTTTTTTTCCCCCACTCTTCAGTGTTGCCTCCACAGTAGTCATTCACTGCAACTGGCTTCTACCGCTGCGGCGATGACCAAGGGTGCACCCTCCAGCTTGCCTTAAAATATCCGCCATTGCAAATATCTGACAGGTCATGTTGTGTTGTGGGTTCAGTCTGTCATTGCTGGAAGCACTCTATTGCCTTGGAAAAGGGAACAACAGGGCAGTTGGAGGTTTAGTGTTTGCCGGAGAGACCGATCATTATGTTTTACCTCAGAGGATGCGCGGAGAGTCCGCTGGGTTCTCCAGATGAACTTAATTGCCGAGTTCAGTGAAAAGCTGACATTAATTACTGTTACTGTTTTAAGTAACTTCCATGTCGGATGTGCCTCACGCTACGATCAAACTGAAAACCAATTAACGGACGTGCCACATCATGCACTCTGAATTAAACTCGAGATATTAGTCCAACTGAGGACAAATCCCATCCAAATGTTAACAAGCAAAAGCTGCCAGGGCTGATGGCAAGCCAAACAGCTGTAAAAAGACGCTGTGTTTTTGGACCTTTCTGCAGAGCAACAACATCCTACTGGCACTGTAATGGCAGCAATTTTAAAGTCAAACTGCTGAATGAAATATTACCTTGTTTAAATTGGGTTAACAGCCTTATAAGTACAATTTAGTGCTTGTTTCACAGCTATTCTTGATGTGTTTTCCGAAATCAGTGAAGAATCTCACCACAAAATGTAATTCAGTCTTGAACCACCATGAAGCATCTAATCACGGATCAAAACAGCTATGACCATATTGTGTAATTAGAGTAGCATACATACAATACCAGAATTATGTATTTCAAAGGGTAAGCTATATATTGTTACAGCATTTAGAAATCATCTATCATATTGGTTGTCAAAGGCAACCATGCTTCAGTCCCTGTCTGCATCAGAGCTCATCAGTACTGGAGTATCAGCTTAAATGAGCAGTTGTGATATATTCTAAACAACACAACTCAGTAACCTTGCTACACCTTCATCTTTATATTATAGTTTTTATGAATTTTAGATTAGATTAGATTAGACAGAAATCCCAAAGGGAAATTCAAACTTCCAGTCGATCAGCACCACTACAGATAACAGTAGACAAACACATCAGAAGATAAATAATGTTAAAATATCAAAAATCCACAAAAAGATAGACAGTTATTGAATCCATGAGTGATTAATGTAAACTCTTCCTTTGAGGGGTGCACTCACTCA
This sequence comes from Alosa sapidissima, assembly GCF_018492685.1. Lineage (NCBI taxonomy): Eukaryota > Metazoa > Chordata > Actinopteri > Clupeiformes > Clupeidae > Alosa > Alosa sapidissima. The sequence continues at coordinate 18,235,856 of NC_055964.1, forward strand.
CACAGAGTTTAAATTGATGTGCCCTCTAGCACCCAGAGGCAGGTCATCTTTCTAAGTTTCTCTGATAGATAGAGAAACCCAAGAGCTCTGCTCTCTGAGAACACTGGAGCAGGAATAAATAGCCCACTGGAAAGCTGCATGATGTAACAGAAGTCTTATCACCAGGTAGGTAAACATTGCATTGCATGATATTAAACCTTTATCAGAGTAGTTATTATCTGTGTGGATATATTTATGTGCTAAATCAACTCTGAACACCTGTGCAAAGTCAAACACTGTTTGACTGCATAACTACATATAGTTATGTACACTGTATATTACCATCCATTTCAATTTTAAGCATACAGACCTTGTGTTTAACACTTTATCCTGATGTTATAAACTATGTACAATTTATGTAATCTCACATGTAACAGTGAACCCTCTGTTTCTGACATATTAAAGAACAGAGCACCAAGCCTTAAATAGCTCATAGAGGTGTGCCCTATAAGAGATCAGAAAAATAATTAAATGTCAGTTTTCCATTGTCCAGTAAGGGTAGCAGTCAGAGGCAAATAATTAGGGGGAAAGCCGTTCCTAACTCTAACAAACTCAGCAATGGCAAATTCCTAACAAACTCACTAATGGTGTTGACCTTTGACCTTCATGTTACAGGGCCCACCATCCACTGCTGTGACTGTACATTTGATTTAGCCCTGAGCTATATCTTAGCTCACACTGGCAACATCCCACCACACAGTCAAAATATCTCCCCAACCACAAAGGCAGACCTCCAAACCTATCGTCTCTTCTATCCCTCAACACACCAAAACAATTTACATCATAAACACGTGAATCACCATCTGAGGTTTTCCTCTGTGGGTCTTACCACACTGCCCCGGCTGGCTATCCCATACACCACTGCTCTCAGGGCCCCGCAGTCAGATATTTGTGGCCGAGAACAATATGTAGCAGATCCGATGCTAGAGTAAACCTTTGTGTTTGCACAATGAGATAGTAGCTAAGGACGCATCAGTATCAAAGCCCCCTCAGGCCACAGAGGGATAGGTGTGACTCACTGGGACAGTGTGATGCTACCTGTGTGAGTGTAAGGACTGGCATGCAAGAGGAAGGTGACTCACCTCCACATTAAAAGACTTTTGGGACGTTTCGTAGATATACCACTTAGCTGGCAGACCTGTGTGGTATGCAATTACATCGCCATATTCCAAAACACACATGTGCTTACACTGGCTTCAGCAGTGCTCCAAAAATCGAAGGCACTTGAGAGAGTAGTAGATTTCAAAAGACTTTATCATCACATGGCTATTAAATGAAAACATGCGTACACATTTAAGCCATTATGGGCTTTATCAGGGCCAGACTTATCCACGATATTTGTGAGCCAACAATGGGCATCGGCATGACACTTCAGTATTCAGAAATCCGGTTTTCTATCTCCAGCCGAAGCTGCATTGATTTGCGTATTGATTTTTAATGTGATGGTAGACGGTGCCTGAGGCATTCTAAGTCATGTAAAAGTAAACTTATATTTTTTCTGTCAGTCATGTATAATATAAAAATATCCATATTGAGTGCAGAATTGTCAACATTTCGAAATAAATATAAGTTAAAGAATATTCTAGTTATTATTTAGACAGAATGGACGGAAGATGAAAACTGGACAAAAGTAAGGTGAATAGGATCCCTAAACTGAAGAGCACCTGGTTTTACACCCTCACATTACTCCCTGCCAAGTGTTTCTTGAACAATGGCCTTAGTTGCTATGTTCTTAGCCAAGCTGTGTTGACTGTGTGAACAGTCACATGTAGAGGAGTCCGAGTTCCAATACAATAACCCATTTGTGAACACTGGGTCACGGAGCTGTTGCTTCCCATTGATGCATGTTGCAATATATGGGGTACAGCTTAATGGGTTTTATTAATGCTTGGCAGCCAATGACGTGTCAAATTATACACAAGAGTGTGTGTGTTTGTGTGTGTGTGTGTGTGTGTGTGTTTGACAGCGAGTGCGGAACAATGCAGTTCGCCTCCCATGTTCTAAACTACAGGAACACACACACCCTCAACTGACCAACATTTCCCAAAACTCCACAATCTAATGCTTCAGGAATTCACACATGGTCAGGTTGTGGGTTGATGTAAGCGAGTCATCCAGTGTGCGGCATGACTCAACACTCAATCAAGTGAATGTGTTTCTTTCTCTTGTTTTTGAAGTGCCGTTTTTTTTCCCGCTCCTCATTGTTGCAATGTACTGTAGAGCTACTGTGTATCAGCCATGTTTTTGTCAATCTCAAGTCACAGCAGTGGAAATATAAACGTACAGACAATATTCAAGAGGCTGAGATTGACCCCCTATTCTGCAAGGATATTGTAGATTGCTACAAATGAATGCCATGAACCAATCCAATTCTCAATTCTCATTTGTACAGTTGTGATATTGATACCTTTTGGTTTTTTATTTTATTATAAAAGACAACACTTCCAGACATTCGGTGCAGGCAGACACAATGTTTTGTTTTCACAGACACACATGCTAACATGCTAATAGCATGCGAGGCCAGAGTTGGAAGCACTGGTTTAACCTGCCTGGAGTTTATCCTTGCTGTGCCGGAGGAGCCCCACTCTCAGAAGCGCCCTCATTGTTCCTCATTCCCTCTCTCCACTCTTCTCCCCTCCCCCCATCCCAAAGAGCAAACACAGACCCGTCTTAAAGACACAGCGCACCACAAATATGCTCTCCTGACATACAGAAGCAGCAGGCACACAGGGGTTAAAATACACATTCATACATTAGGAGGGGCAACAAGAACACAATCCTTGAATCTATGTGTGTGTGTGTGTGTGTGTGTGTGTGTGTGTGTGTGTGTGTGTGTGTGTGTGTGTGTGTGTGTGTGTGTGTGTGTGTATGTGTGTGTGTCTTTGGCTATGTGTATGTATATGTGTGTTAAAGAAATACCATCTGTTCCTGTGAGTATATATTTGTAACATATGTGCCTCAAAAGCATATGTATCTACTTGTAAGTGTGAGTGTGAATGTGTGTGAGAGAGAGAGAGATAGAGAGAGAGAGAAAATAGAGAGGAAGAGAAACCAAGAAAGGAGGACAGAAGGAAGGGGAAAGAGTGATGAGTGAGTGCAGGTTTCCTTGATTGTGGTGGGTGTGTGTGTCTTGTGGGTAACACTTGTATGATTGTGCAGCTGCTTATAAACAAACCACTATGAAAAGGTGTGTTGGTCTGAAGGCACATAAAGAGCTGGCCACTGGCATAAAGACAGTCTTTCTGTGTCATATGTAATGCCCTTTAACCAAGGAGAATGCCTACATTTGGGATTTAACAAATCTAGCCCAAATACCAAACCTCCAAGAACAAAGCAGGCAAATGCGTCAATAGCCTATCAGAATATGCTCTTAGCTCTTCTTAGTCTTCATCTCTACATAACAACATGAGTGTTCTTGTGTAAATAAAACATGCCATGAGAACCTTCTTTCTGACTTTTCAGAGCCGCGTGATTTAATGCTCCGTTATCAGCAGTAACAACTGTACAGAATCTGGCATCAGATCTTTAAATAACCTGTTTGTTTATATGCGATATATCCAGTATAGGACCAGTACAGTTACTGAAGACCCCTTACACATGCATTCTATAGGTAATATACAGGTGTATATACCAATAACATTTATTACCTACATATATGTGAAATAATGATGAAAAGCCAATCACACAAACCTCCTCCTCATCACGATCAAGAAATACAGTTACCGTGTGACTCAAGTCCATATGTGAGATAGAGACAGGGAGAGATGAACAGAGAGAGAACACACATGTTGTGTCACGTTGTTTGCCCATTTACTGTACCTCTCTCCCCTCTCTTCCAGGGAAATGGAAATGAAAGAAATACTCATGTACCCTAGTGATAAACACACACACACACACACACACACACACACACACACAAACACACACACACACACACACACACACGGCCAGAACAGGATACATCTACCATGAAAGCAGAGATATGGTGATCAAAATACAGTTCCATGAAGCAAATGACCTTCGGTGTATGCCAGTTCACATGTGTGTGTGTGTGTGTGTGTGTGTGTGTTTCTGTGTTTCTATGAGTGTGTGTGTCTGCATTAAAACCTCCAAAGTGATTGGAAATGGAGAAACGATAAACCTGGACTAGCAGACAAAATCACACAGAACGGTCAAAATCCAGCCTCAAGCAACAGCGGCAGAGACGAGCAATGTAAAGCATTCTGGCTGCCTGGCTCTCTGCTATAAGTGACACACATAGCTAACAAACAACAGCCGTAGCCCAGATTCTTCCTCGCTTTCCTTTCTTAGGAGCCCTGCTCTCCCTGTCATTCACCTTCTTTTCTCTCTTTTTCTCTCTCTCTCTCTCCCCCTCTCTACCTCTCTATTGAGATATCTTTCCAGAACACAGCAGAGAAAGCCATGCTCACAATGCCTCCATGACTTCCTCTCCAAAGGATAGGAAGACCAAGGAATGAAGAGAGAGAGAAAAAAACATTGCTGGGAAGAGAACCATGAAGAGGAAAGAGGAAGTGGGAAAGCGAATGCAGGCAAGCATTCACACCAACATGGGCATTAGTTGCCTGTTATAAAGGCATGCGGCTACGAAACCCGAGAGGGTTGCTATGTGTGAGTGTGTGTGTGTGTGTACGGACGCTGACCTGCTCTGTGCTGTCGGAGTCGTAATCCTCATCGTCCGCGCTCAGTGACATAGCCATGGCTGCCTCCTCTCATCGCCTCCCCAACACACACAACACTGCCATGGCTGGAGCCTTCGACTGCTCCCGTTCACAGTGCCTTCTCTCTCGTGCTCACTCACTTTCTTTCGCTTTCTCTCCCTCTCTCTCTCTCGCTCTCATCTGTTGTTTCTCCCTCTCTCTCTTCCTCTCTTACTCTCGTTCTCTCCCACTCTCTTTCTCTTGTTCTCTCTCGCTCTGGAACAGGCAGCTGCAGAGACACAGGCAGGCGCTAACCTCATGCATATGCGCTGGGAAAAGGCAGAGGGGGCTCGGGCTCAGCCAATGAGGAAGCAGCTGGCATTCGGTTACAGGGTTGCCCACAAAGAGTGCTCATTGTGAGCTAAGGGTCGGTGGGAGAGGGGGAGGGAGCTAGGAGAAAAAGCCTCTACAAAGGAGCTGGGGCAGGGAGCACAGGCAAGATTACTGCACGTGGAAACAAGGAGGCAGATGAAGCAAATATTTACCTTTTAAAAATAGCTGGTTGGGGTTCTTTTTCATTTTGTGGGGCAGTAGATCCACTAATTGGATTTTACATTAAGATTTAATCTCAGAATGATTGACAGGGAGTAGCTGCCTTCCTCCATTTTCTGTCTGACACAGGAACTGACTGTAGGACGTCGGAGTTTGATTGCTCTGGCCTGCTCTGTGAGCAGCTGTGGCTTCTGCCTTTGTGGGTTTTTTTTCCGGAGCCACAGGTTACAGGCAGGAGCCCGTGGCAGTTTGGCACATGGAGGATTCCTTCAAGGAGCTCCATTAAAATAACAAAGGCAATATGTCAGTCACACTGCCCATCTGTCAGCGGAGAGCCTAGACAGAGCACAGGGTGGCACAAAAATGCTGAATCATCCAACCCAGAAGGGCTTCATATAATACCTCAGCAAAGAGTTGCAAGAGATTAAGCTCTCTTTTGCCTCCAGAAACTATAGTTGCTCCTCTTATAAGTAAGGAGCACTCTCTCCCATCGGGCTTTCTCCCTCAAAACACACACTCACATGGACAAACAGCTGCACAAATAAAATGTACTGTATATTCTAGACTAATCCTCCAAAAACAAAAACAAGTTATGCATATTTTTATGCACCACTACTGCAGCACAAATGACAGTCATTTTCACCGAACCCAAATCTGAAACAAATGTTCTCTGGGTTTAAAGTAAAGCTTTGTGTGCAGTTCAACATATGCCGGCCAGAGTCTGAACTGAACAATACCCCCCCACCCCCCCGAATTCTTTGTGGGTTTCTGGTCCTCACTTTCACAGTCTTTCTTTAACATAGTGAGAAAATATTTGACTGCTGGCCCATATTTGATCACAGTCATCATCTCCATCTGCAGTCTCACTCCCATCTGAGTGAATGCATAATTGCCTCAGAACACTTTGAAGCCCCATCAGACTGTGATACACACACATTACACTGAGGCAGATAGACTACCAAAATTAATTGATAACTTTTAAAAAGCTATTCTATAGTCCCTCCTCATCTTCACATACAACTCCTGATTTCTCCAAGACGTTCTTTCTCACACACTTTGATGGCTTCATTTGAAAAAATAAATAAATAATTTACTTCCAGTTGCAGGAGTTTTATGGTGCAATACAGCTACTGCCAAGGTTGTAATGTCTCCCATCAATTTATTAAACTGGTGGTCAACTCGTTTCAACATGACGGACATCAGGCATGCACTGAGGAAGTGTCCACATAAAAACACACTCAACTCAGTTCTTTTTTTTATGTTGAAAATGAACTATCTTATGACCTTATGCAGTGTAACCAAAGATCCTCCGCTTGAACCCTCTCTGGTGTAACTGCAGGTTAGTTGTTCCTTGTTTTTCATGAATTAACCCCCTCTACAATAACAGAACTAAATCCAAACAAGGAAAGCAATAACTTTGTTGATATTTTATGTTTATGGGCCCAATAAATGTAAATGAAACAGATTAGATAATAATATCTCCTCTCCTGTAATCACAGCGACCGTTACAAAAGAGGAACACTAATTTTGTTTGAGTAGGTTATTTGGACATCAGGTGCTTTTTCTCTTGGCACTTTCTGTCACAATGTGACTTTCATAGGCTAACTAAACAAGGAATAGTTTACTGTAGGCTGTAGAGGTTACCGCTGAGAAGAGTGAATGCTGATCTCTGACATTATATCAGAAGCTCCATCTCTGAACAACTGTGGTATTAGCACCTTAGGGTAGATTAACTGTTCTTCGTGCCTAAATGTCACCATGGTGACTGATGACAGCTATAGCCTACTGGAGTGTAAAAATCTGACTGCTGATCCAAGAGTCTGACTTCCATGGCTGGACACTATGGTGATCCTAAATAGACTTAGAGATAGATCAGAGTTCTTGGTGGTCTGCAGGTTTAACTTTATGTCAGCGTAATCTGGACTCTGATATGCATGGTGTAAAAGAGACAAGACTTAATCCCAAAACTACACAGTAGGCTAGATAATAGGCCTATTCAACTATACTGGAAATGGGGACCCTAGATGACAAACACAATTTACACCTACTCAGTCAGTCAAAAACTTCTTACCTCCAGTTGGTGAATACTTGTTACTGCATTGGAACGCCTCCAAATGATCTGTGTCTTAAGGATATTTGTAAGGGCTGCCTAAATTCATCAGTGTTGATAGGGTCACGCCATGTGGATTCTGCAAAAATATGCAAATATCTTTAATACAGGAACCGCATGTGAGGTCAATAAACACACGTTGCTGTGTTCAAATCTTTGTGTTGTCCAAAAGAACAACAAAAAACTACAAAAGATATATCTAAAGAAAACGTCCCCTCTGCGAACGACAGATCTAAAGAAAACGTAGGCTACGATTTATTTTCATTAATCGAGCTATATCCTCCCAACTACTAGGCTACTCTTTACACTCAACTGACCACAATGCACCGGGAAATCATCGCTTCCTGCCCCTGGATATATCAGAATGTAGTTTCCTGAGTGAGCAGGAATATGTTGCCGCTGTAGCTACTTAGAAGTACATTCTTTGCTGTCAGATCTCAACTCTTCAGAGTTTCCGTTGATCAAAATTGTCATGTCGATCCTATCGTGTAGCACTTAACACTGATTCCTCCTTATTAGAGTAACCGTGGAGTCTACTTTGCTGTAGTTCGAGACAACGTTTGCTTCTTGAAGTTTGCCCTAGCTGTGACAGAATGAGTTTGAACGAGCACTCCCTCCAAGCTCTGTCATGGAGAAAACTTTACTTGAGTCGGGCGAAGTTGAAGGCAAGTAGCAGAACTTCAGCTCTGCTTTCAGGTTTCGCTATGGTAAGTAGGCCTACAGCATATAACTGTACATTTACATACTAACCCCCACATAGCGATTCAGTCTGCATTGGAATTTGGAATGTTGTCGGTAAAACAGCCGTGCTTGCTTTCACAGTATGACGCATGCGATTACCTCCTTGATGGGTAGCATGCACCTGTCCCCTGATCAGTAGATTCAACTGCATTTGTCAACTTATTTTTCATTTAAGTTGCCATTCCTAAATATAAACACCGATATGCTTCATATGTTAAGCCAAAGTTAACCAAACCTAGGCTACATACCAGCGGATGTAATGCTGCATGCGGAAAGTTATCACTACGTGTTAAGTTTCCGTTGGCAACAGTTTGCGGTTCAGGGTCCATACACACCCTGATATTTCTGCCGAATTTCAAGGATGGCAATGAAATATGCCACACATAGCCAAACTGAAAGTGAGGCTACATGTTGGTCAGGGCCAAATAAAGTGATGCTTGTTGATTAGCATGCTATTTCCCCAATTCTGATTGAACATGAACATGAAAAAGGTGAACATTGCTAATTATTATTTTTCTAAAATTTCTTGAGAATAGGAAGACATACGTATGTAGTGCATCAGTTCAAATACATCTAACTACAACAGTTCTTAAATAGTTAATTTGCAAAATACAGACGTTCATGCATTTGACTGAATTAAGCTGTTATTTGTATAAATACAGAAATACTTCTTCATGCAGTGATACTGTAAACCATTGATCTACTTTGCCTAGGAAATGTCCATAATGTGTCTATATAAAGTAAGGAGTTCATAAACAAATATTTCTATTATTTGATCTCTTAAGTGATCACCCCAAATGTGTTAAAACTTACCTGAATTATGTAGACCTAGGGTTTGTTTGTCTTTCTGTACTTGACACAAGAGAAGCATTTTGTACAAAATATCCTGGCCTGTGTCCTAAATAAATAATACATATTTTCAGCATAATCTCCAAGCATACATTTGTAGACATTCAACACTTTCTTAAGCTACTAGTTTCTGACAGATTTGAGCTTGACAATGTAAATATATGTACATTTTGAGTTCTACCCACACACAAAAATATAGGCTGGATCTTCCAGCTGGACTTGGTAAGGATAACCAATGGCTGTGGTTCGGCCGTAGACGCAATGCCAGAGGCCTACTTGCTTGTCTATATGTCACATGCTCAATTAAAAGGGCCCTGGGATATCACTACACTGGAATTCCTCTCGTCCAATTTAGCAATTAATAAATAGTTTGGCCGAAACTAACTGTTGTATAACAGTAGTCTTTACAGTGACGGTATGCCCATGCCCTTACAGGTGGCCATGGTGGAGGTGCAGCTGGAGCGGGACCACACATATCCTCCAGGGCTGCTGATCGCCTTCAGCGCCTGCACCACCGTGCTGGTGGCGGTGCATCTGTTCGCCCTTATGGTCAGCACCTGCATCCTGCCCAACCTGGAGGCGGTCAGCAACGTGCACAACCTCAATTCGGTCAAGGAGTCGCCACACGAGCGCATGCACCGCCACATCGAGCTGGCCTGGGCTTTCTCCACTGTCATCGGCACACTGCTCTTCTTGGCCGAGGTGGTGCTCCTCTGCTGGGTTAAGTTCCTGCCACTGCAGAGCCCGGTCAGGAAGACCGAGGACCACGGTGAGTCGGCCACGGAGGCGCCGGGCATCAGTCCCGGCCAGGCGGCTGCCATCACCTCCACGACGATCATGGTACCGTTTGGCCTGGTGTTCATTGTGTTCGCTGTGCATTTTTACCGCTCACTGGTCAGCCACAAGACAGACCGGCAGTTCCAGGAGCTGGAGGAGCTGTCCAACATCACACGCCTCCAGAACCAGTTGGACCACAGGGCAGAGACGATCAGCCTGCAGCCTTCAGCAGCCGCCGCTGCCCACTTCCCTTAGAGGACCAGCCCCCTATTGCACTCCTTATTCTACACACACACACACACACACACACACACACACACACACACGTACATACACAGACGTATAAGCACATGTACACGTGTACGTACACACAGACACACACACACATACACGCACACAGTAAAATCCTTGCAACCAGACCCTCGCCTGTAACCCTTATCATCTGGAACAACACCCATTTTCTCAATAACCATGCAAATGCACACATATGCCCCCCCCCCCCAAAAAAAAAATCACAGGTTCGTTTGATTTTAACAGTTTGTTTGGTATGGATGAAGTAGTCGACTTCCCCACAGTTTAAAAACCGCAGAATCCTACCTAAAACTCTAATTAGTCTAATCCCAGCCCATCACCACTTTGATATTTCAAGAGCAGCTATTTTCCAAATATTTTTGTTAAAGTGCCTCTTTAACAAACCGTATATGTTTATAAATTTTGGATTTTCTGAATGCCGTAGTCAGCACTGTACAGTGTATGATGGTGCCAATGCATTGTTTCAGCCTTGTTCAGAGACAGGCACACATCTACACACACAAACACACATTTATGCACAGACCTTTGGGGAATGCAGTGATTTTTACAGCTGTATTAGAATTTTAGATGAGTCTCTCCACAGAGGAATCCCCTGGCCCAACATGACCAGCTGTAGTTACACATTAACACATGTGCCATTCACTTCCATCTTTGTGGCTATTTGTTCATAAATTGCCCAGTTGCGATAGGCATCCTGTCGTTTCCACTGTACAGACTCTCTAGCTCCGATGGAGATGAGACACTCTACCCTGTACTCTACTACGTACTTGCAAGTTTACTATTAAGCAGACAGTGCTTAATTGTCTGTTGTTGTCTTGTTGCTGCAATTTATGTTGAAGATTTGCTTCACAAATGAGTACAAACTCAGACTTCTGCTTACACCATACCTGCCAATACTCCCGTTTTTCCCGGGTTTCTCCCGTATTTCACACAATCATTTACTTTCAATTTCAACCCTTTTGTCATAAAACCTGGCAACCCAAAACCCAAATAAGGACACGGGTGCATACTGCACAGCCACTGAGTCTCGCAAGCAAGTGGGCTAGTTGAGTAGCCTACTCCAGAACTAGCTGTTGTCAAATTGTTAGGGAAGAATTTTAGTGATTACCACATGACTGTTATTGAGTGTTGATACACAATAGGCAAGTTTTGTTCTTGGAACATAATCTGACAGCAGCTTTGGAGGTAGGCTGCAGGTGGATACATAACTAGCATGCATATTTCTTTCTGTAAGGTAAAATCAACGACCGAAATGCAGTGTTGCAAGGAGAGTATGACCCCCCCCCCCCCCCCCCCATCAAAAAAACCTCTCGTTTTTGGAACGTTAAATGTTGGCAGGTATGGCTTTCATAGACAACGTCAGATGAGTAGGCGGTCCTTCAATGTGGCCCAGGATGCATTCCTATACACATTACAATTGCTATTCAGCCAAATGCTAAACCACCTACAAATATCTTTGTTTTTGTGATCAGATCTGAGTGCATATGTTCCTGGCATTAGAGGTCTGAAAAGGATAAGATCCGATCACGATACCAGGTGTGAACGGGGTTGTATGGTCATGCTACCCACTCTCTTAATGCAGGCTTCTGCCAGTGGTCTGTCAAAGGTATGAGTAATATTGTTTCTTCAAGGCAACAGACCATAGCCTTGAGTGTACAATGATTGCAGTTGTCTCTCCACCTTGGCTTAGTAAAGGTTACAATGGGTACTGCCTGGTTCTTTGTTCTCTTCATAAAGTACCGCACACACTGGTTTAAAAAAAAAAAGACTTTTTGAGGAATGTAAAGACAAACAATGCAGACATATAGATATATATTTATTATTATTCTTTTGTGATTTTTTGTTTTGTTTGCATGTTCATTATGTGAAACATTTTATTGTATGACGATGTTAACTGTATCTTAAATGTATATGTTGCCTTTCTGCATTTATGTGAAGAAAAGATCACAGGAATAATGTAAAGTGTTTACAGGGAAATGAAGCACTTGACTAAAGCTGCCTGGTTGTGCATGACTCTTTAAGGCCTCTTCGTAGCTTTGTTGTTTATCCAAACCACTGTTCTAGGAAGTACTCTGAAGAAAATGTGTTTCTTGGTCGTTTATCAACATTTCCACTTGCAGTGGAAGTGATGGCCAAGACCAGTGCTGTACAATATCAAAGCGCCAGTTTTGGAGTGTTTACACTATCCGGCTATGTTCTGGTCAATGTAAAATTTAAGCCAATGAACAGGGATGTTAAGTTTTGTAACACTTTACTAAGCATAGACTTTGTACCAACATAATCTGAATATTTGCCTTCACAGATACATGCAACATCTCCAATATAAACCCATAACCAGAGCGCCAATAGTATCCTACAACACTGGTTTACTTACAACCCAAAGATATTAGACAACAGCCACATTGTATTCCTTTTTGTTGTCCACCACAGGCTGTCATGAATAGGTCATATCTTTCTTTTGTAATTCTATAATTATGTCTTGATCCACATGACTATACATTTCTGGCTGTGGTAAGCAGAGGCACATGCACATTTTGTCACACGCAGCAAATAGATTCCGTTGCTGCAGATGCCATGCTTGATATTAGTGGTCTATGTTGGGAAAATACAATTGCATGTGATAACATTTTGCAATCTGCAGTCATCATCAGAAATAATCAGACACAGGTAGTCTGTTTTTTTTTGTCCCCCATTTGTTTAACACTTTGAAATTGTGCCTTCTGATGATACATTATGAACTGGTCTTTTTTGCTACATAGTGCCAAAAAGACCTTACAATGGCAGCATGCTACACTGTCATATATGCATATATACTGTATGAAAAAGGATGTTTTGTGTAACTGTTACTTTTTCTTAAATTTATGGTAAGAAGTCAATCAGTGACGATATTCAAATGTCATACTTTTCAATTGATGCCACTTAGTTCTCGTTTGTGAAATGTTTTGAGCCAGTGGAGAATAGGTCAGAACATGATTCCAAACAGTTGATTTTTGAAGCCTGTATGGCTGCCTTATTTACACCAATATGGTACTCAGCCACACTGTTATATTTCAGTTAAACAGAATTGCTTTTTATGTTGTGGTGTGCAGAAAAATCTACACACCCATACAAAACGAGTTACACTTATGTTGCATAAAGGATGGATGTATAATGTTACAATGTTTAATTGTATCATTTCAAATATATATTTGGCGGCTGCACATATCTGTTTGCACTATGATGTGAAACAGCGTCTGTCAGGATTTTCTTAGTTTTTGCGTTTTATTCATATGCTTCTTTGCATCTGTTCTCAAGTTACAGCATGATGACTGAGACATTTGAAGTTTTCTTATTGATAATTTCCGACTGAATGGATCACAGAATAAAGATTTATATTTAATTGATGAGAGGACCGTGCTTATGTCTCTTTATAATTGTCTTGTTGGACCTGAACTACCATTGCATAATTGTCAGTATCTGCTGATAGGGAGTCAACATTTGTACAGTGATTTTCTGATAGGTAGTTCAGACTGACCCTAGGAAAGGCCCAGATAAGAGATTACAGTATTTTCAATTTAGTTTCACTTATAGAGCGCCAAAACATTACACGTCTCATGGTGCTTTACAGACTGTTAAACATTCAGAGAGGGCCCATGAGTAACAGGGGCGAGGAAAAACTCCCTAGAATTGGAGATACAGGAAGAAACCTCGAGCAGATCCACCACTTAAGGGCCGGACCCATCTGCCTAGGGTCAGTTACAGAGCAGTAAGGTCTGTATACATGATAAATGAATAAGTTGGGTAGTTGTAGAGAATAGAACAGGTGCTTAAAGCCACCTGAGGTATATGTTACAAAGAGGTGGGATGATTACATGTCCAGTATGATAATGCATGAATCCTATTTAGTGTCAGAAAGTTCAAATAGTCTAGTGTAGGGAATGAATTGTCCATGGGGATTAGGAGTTGTCGTGGGGCAAGTAGTGGGTCGCTAGGCTGCGATATGAGGGCTTAACACAAGGATGGCTGATGTTGATCGGCAAGACACAACTACACCATCATATTAGAACAAGATGCTGAAGTGCAGGCAAATAACTAAATTAAATATTAGACAAATGTGGCACACTATTTTCATTATAGTTTAATGGTCATTATCCAAAACCACATATCAAAACATAGCCTGTTCCTATTGAGTAAAGTATTTAGATTACATATCATTTGGATAGTCGGGTTAGAAGTGTCAAGAATGTAGAAAAAAAATAGATCAGCAGTGCAAGTACACAGCAGATGCAGTAGAAAACTGCCCCCTGTTGGTTGATTGTGCAACTATCCAAGATAGGTCGACAGATAATCTCACCCAGTGATTTAACACAATGTCATACTATTTTGGAAATGAAATGAATACAATGAAATTATACTCTGTGCCACTACGTAGAAAGACTATAGAATCTACGTAGAAAGAAAATAATATAGTAGACTATCAAGGAAGAATGGTTTTACATAATGTTTGTTCAGTCTTTGAATGTATTCTGCTGTCCAGGGGCTCTATGGTCTGCAAACAAAGGTTGCATAAAAAGAATCAGCCTCCATAAATTACAGGTCGAGCTCTGTCTTTATTACTGCTTACTTTAGACCCTGGTGAGACTGAATGGGAAAAACTGTTCATATTTGTTATCTAATGTTTTAGGCTTAGTTCTGGAAGGATTATCATTGCATGCCATCTTAACAACACTTTTCTACTACCACTGTTGTGAGATACCACCTCTCTTTAAATGTAGACTATTTACATACCCACCCTTTACTGGTACTGTCTATTCTTCATTATCTACTTTTGAGTACATGTACATGTACACTGCCTAAAACTTCTTCACCTCTCGTGATTTTTATTAATGTTTTTGAATCTAATGGCAAGTCAATGAAACACTCAGTCCATGACCTCTGATGCAATGAACAGTAGATGTTAATGCATTAAACAAACAAGTGCAGAGTGTTACTCAGTGAAGTTCAAAACATTTTCCCATTCAGACCACCATCAGAGCAAACATTTTCTAAAAAGAAAATATAATTTAAGCCATAACTGAGGGACAGGCAAACTAAATTGTACAGGGCAATATGTTCAACATTGCTGAAGAGTCATGTTCAATATTATTGAAACCAAACCGAGATGCATTTATAGGAGCAGATTGATATTTTCAAAACATTTCAGTCATGTCTCAGGCAGCATCAGAGTACTGAAACTGGAGGTTCATCCTGTCGTGTGCCACATGGACACAAGCAAGGGACTAATCACCTCTGACAGGTTCATCCAGGTAGGGGTGTGTGATGATGACCTTAGACTCGAAACATCCTGACCCTGGGTTAATCACTGATGTGTCCAAATTGCGCCCTCTAGTGTTTTCAAACTGGCGACATTTACAGTTTTTTTTCAACTGCTTACACACTAAATCTTTGCAAAACCATACACTAATTCTCAGTATTTGACTCAGTTTTCAATTTACTAAAACACATTTAGCAAAACACCACACACAATTTTCTACTTAACACACAAAAATCTAACAGGAAGTAACTTGATTTCGTTTTTTAAACAAACCCATCAAAATGCCACACTAAATCACCAGTGCTTCACTCTCTCTTCACATGTGTAAACACTCATTAGTTTACTGAACACCATCCAATCATTACCTTAGTAGCCTAAAGGCCTATGAATAGATAATACTCTCTATGCATGTAGCAAATAGATTCCGTTGCTGCAGATGCCATGCTTGATATTACAGTTTTTTACAACTGTTTACACACGTTTTCAAAACTCTGTGTCTATTTTTCAAAACTCCACACACAAAACCAACAATCGCTCACACAAAATGCAAAATGCCTCAAATCTCCAATAAAATGACACACAACGTTCAAAATGTCATAAACACATCTTTAAATCAAACATTCGCCTCACATTACAAACACTTTTGTCATAATATGACATTTTGGATACATCATGTACACACTGTTGCTCAAAAACTATTGCTCTTTTGTCTTTCATAGACTTGTATTTCCATACAAGAGTGAAAGTTACGGTATAGAGAGAAGTTGAAATACACAGTAAAATGCAAGCAATATTGAAACCAAAAAATAGTGATTTTTCCCAAATAATTTGCTGTTGCGAATACAGTATTTTACAGCCAACAAGAACAAAGCAAAGCAAAATACAATGACCACCAGATGTACATGGAGTTCTGAAAAAACTGATTTTGCCTAAGATGGAAATGACTGACTACTATATCAAATTACTTTGCTTTTCTAAAGAAAAGTGTGTGTGTGGTGTGTGTGCGTGCGTGTGTTTATGTGTGTGTGTGTGTCTGTGTGTGTGTGTGTGTGTGTGTGTGTGTGGGGGGGGGGGGGGGGGGGGGGGGGGGGGGGTTATGTATGTATTCATAGGTCTATAGAAAAATGTATTGAGCTAAATGGTAACTTGGGGAGACACAAAAATATAGTAAAAAAAGAGAAGTTTTACTGTACATAAAGTTGACGTTTTGTAGAACATTCCTTTCAAAGTATTATATCTGCATTAGTTCTGAACATTTTAACCGGAAATCCTCTAGGGCCAGATTGAAAGGGTCCATACCTACATATAGAGTATATCTACTGTATTCATAGGCCTATACTAAGGCAATGATTGGATGGTGTTCCGTAAAGTAATGAGTGTTTACACATGTGAAGAGAGAGAGAGTGAAGCACTGGTGATTTAGTATAAATTGTGTGTGGTGCTAAATGTGTTTTAGTACATTTGAAGTCAAACATTGAGGAATTAGTGCATGGTTTTGCAGATTTGGTGTGGGGTTATGATGTTTGGAAGACATGTTTAGAAAATTGTGTGACAAGCAAAGATTTAGTGTGTAAGCAGTTGTGATAGTGTATGTGATAACATTTTGCAATCTGCAGTCATCATCAGAAATAATCAGACACAGTAGTCTGTTTTTTTTTGTCCCCTGTTTGTTTAACATTTTGAAATTGTGCCTTCTGATGATACATTATGAACTGGTCTTTTTTGCTATAGTGTCAAAAAGACCTTACAATGGCAGCATGCTACACTGTCATATATGCATATATACTGTATGAAAAAAGGATGTTTGTGTAACTGTTACTTTTTCTTAAATTTATGGTAAGAAGTCAATCAGTGACGATATTCAAATGTCATACTTTTCAATTGATGCCACTTAGTTCTCGTTTGTGAAATGTTTTGAGCCAGTGGAGAATAGGTCAGAACATGATTCCAAACAGTTGATTTTTGAAGCCTGTATGGCTGCCTTATTTACACCAATATGGTACTCAGCCACACTGTTACATTTCAGTTACAATAGAATTGCTTTTTATGTTGTGGTGTGCAGAAAAAATCTACACACCCCATGGGCGGACTGGCCATCTGGCATACCGGGCATTTTCCCGGTGGGGCCGACGCATCTTTTGTGCCGATAGAAGTAGGCTATATATATAATTTAATCATTTTGGCCAACGATCGGCCCAAAGGAAGGACAATCAGCGGCCCACTGGGTTACATTTCCATATTGACACTCGACTGATCCAATAACAGCTCACGTCAGGCCCCACCCCTCACATTTTGGCCCAGAGCCAGGATTTTGTGAGCCATCAGAAGTTAATCGAAGTTGCCTACATGAAATTGCAGCGGATGCCAGTAGTGACAATAGTGCAAAAAGTAACACCAATGAAAATTCAAAAAATACAATATTGCAAGTAGGCTAGCAAATGTCAGCAACATGTTGAAGTTCGTTGAGTTTGAACGAGGATGTAAGCAAGCATACAGAGGGACAGTGAGCAGGGTGGTGAAAGCCTTGCGGCTACATGATAAGAACTCAGTGGTGGAGCAGGTAGGCTATGTGTGACATGCCATGCCGACGATGATGATTATGATGACTTATTAATTGCGATAATGTAATTATGTGGTTATGATAACCTAAGGCTGTGCTGTGATTATAATAACAAACAGCGTAACTTAAATGTTTTAAATGAATGATTTGCAACCCCGGATAGCAAAAGAGTGTCAAATCGATGTTAATTGTTGGTCAGATTGATCAGTTTCCGTCAGAAGCAGAGTCGATTCTAGAGTCTGTGGGGGCCCCAAGCAAAAAGTCCAAGGGGGCCCTACCGACAAGTGTTATCACCATTATGTTATATCACCATTAGGTTATGTTAAATAATAAAAATGCAAAAAGTGTATTATAAAATTCTTATATTTTGACATGTCACATCTCACCACTGCAAGCTGGGCAGCTCGACTTGCCTTACATGTGTGTGTAGAGCAGACTGTCCTGAATCTGGCAATATCATTGCCATGGTGGAGGGATTCTCTGGGGCTGAGCAATTTACAGACATTTGTGGTGTGCGCCTTACAGAAATAAATGGCATTTTTTTATTTAGTGATGAAAAATGACCTTTCTGCGCTCCATATCTGTGACACGAACTGATTCTGACCTGACTTGACCCGAGTTTGCATGTTGCCTGTTGCCTGTGTGTGCCTATGGTGCAGGCTATGCACTCATAATGATTCTCTACAACAACTTTTTACTGCATTGCCATGAACAAAAGATGTTTTCAAAAACATTTCCCAACTCTGAACTCACACTATACTGACTTTGCACTCATTCACTACTCAGCACTCATGACCCCCCCCCCCCCCACACACACACACACACACACACACACACCTACAAGACTTTTAGCACTTTTACATCCCTCTCCCTATGCTACAGACCTTTTATTTATTTTCTTATTTCATCACACGTCAAAACACACACAGACACACATATATCTTTCTCCAACTTTTGCACATCTCCATAGAACTTTTTATTTATTATTTTTGATTTCTCCTCCATCTACCCATGTCCTTGATTGCCTAGCCTTTCTGCCCCACCCCCCCCCCACCCCCATCCCCAACACACACACTTACATCATCACTGTCATCACTTCACATACATACAGCACACTGCTTGCTACAGTAAGCCTCCTCTACATACTTGCTGCACACTGCCCCCCCCCCCCCCCCTACATACACAGCACATTGTCTTCAGGATCTTCTCCAACACACATCCTCTACATACTTACAGCACACTGCCCCCACCTACACACTACACACACACACACACAGTCACTGCTCCACTCCCCTCCCGCCCACACACACATCTTCACTGTCATCACTCACATACATCATACATACAGTACTCTGCTTGCAATAGTAAGTCCCTGCCCCCCCCCCCCTACATACACAGCACATTATTTCATCAGGAAGCTTCTCCAACACACATCCCCAACATACTTACAGCACACTGCCCCCCCCCCCCCCCCCCAATACACAGCACATTGTCTCATGAGGAAGCTTCCCCAACACACATATTGCACACTGCCCTCTCCCCACATACACAGCACACTATCCCATCTCCCCTGTCATCCCCCCAACACACACACCAAGACCCCTGGCAGTTGGGTTAGCCCCTTGAGCCGTGGATCTGCCCAAGGTTTCTTCCTTGGTAAGGGAGTTTTTCCTTGCCCCTGTTGCTCTTGGGTGCTCCTTGTTGGTGCCCCCCACCCAATCCCAATCCTCCCCCACTTTTTTTTTTTTTTTTTTTTATGCAGCCCTTGCCACTTAATCTACTAAACCCCTCTTCTACTGCACTCTTTACCCCCCACCCCCCCATTAATGCACAAATAGGCTGACACCAGACATAATTTCACTGCATTTCTTACTTCCAGTAACTATATGCATGTGACAATAAACTTCCTTGTATCCTTGTATCTTGTATCCTTGTAACAAAGTAGAGGCAAAAAAGGGGTTTCTTTGTTGAACAAATTGGGATGCAATGTGAGCCTTGAATTGGATGGCATGCAGGAATTTTCTAGAATCTCAAAACCGGATTATAAACATGCTTTGCCACAAAAACAGACAAAAATGTGGGGTAAGTCCAGCTATATGAAGTTATTATTTTGCTGTCACTTTGTCTGTTTTATAACCCAGAAGGATGCACTTGGTATCAAATGATAGCTCTGTGTCTCCTCTTTCATCTGACATGCGTGGCATATCTATCCAATCACAGGTCCGCGAGCAGGGGCAGATTATGAACTTCCGGGCCCCTGGGCCCAGATGTATTGAGGGCCCCCCACTTATTGTCATATATGTGGAAGGGGGGGGGGGGGTCCTCCCCCAGAAAATGTTTAATTTGTTTGATGTGATTTCCTGTATTCTGGTGCATTTGGGGATGGCCAATACTAAATTCAATCAAATTCATAGCCTACATCCTGATTTGTTGATATTGAGTCAATGATTCCATGCAAAGGCTTGGGCTTCAGGGCCCCCTGACCCCTTTGGGCCCCTGGGCCTGGGCCCGGTAGGCCCGTGCAGTAATCCATCCCTGTCCGCGAGTAATTCAAACGAGAGTAATGGGTGTGCACCGTTGGTTTGTGTACATGACGTTATTATTTTGCACTTTGCACTTCGTCTGTTTTTATAAGCCAGAAGGATCGATATACATGGTACCAATGGATAGCCCTGTGTCATATCTATGCGATCACGGGTTCGCGAGTAATTCAAACGAGAGTAATGGGTGTGCAGGTGAACGCAGACTGTAAATATGATGCAATTTTATTTAATTTCATGATTTTTTTTTTCATACTTGATTGTCCAGACAAGTGCGTAGTCTCGTTGGAAAGCCCCACTTCTGCTCTGTCACGCATTAAAGGCATGGACGGATTATAAACTTTCGGGCCCCTGGGCCCAGATGTATTAAGGCCCCCCACTAATATATGTGGGGGGGGTTTGGGGGTCCTCCCCCAGAATTTTTTTAATTTGTTTGATGTGATTTTTCTGTATTCTGGTGCATTTTGGGGATGACCAATACTGTACTTGAATTCAATCAGATTCATAGCCTACATCCTGATGTGTTGATATTGAGGCAATGATTCCATGCAATGGCTTGGGCTTCAGGGCCCCCTGACCCCTTGGGCCCCTGGGCCCGGTAGGCCTGTGCAGTAATCCATCCCTGATTAAAGGTTTCATCTCGCTGCGATGAACAGTTCCGAAGCAATGTAACAAAGAAGAAAGGGTGTGTTTTTTGACGCACTTTGCGTCAATCAGGTTCTAAAAAATTAACGCGTATTCTTGGTCCTTACTGCATCGTGATTAACATGTTATGGCAGCCCTAATTTAAACATAACGTTAACCATCTCCTTGCTTAACTAGTTGTAACTGTCGCTAGCTAGATGAAGTTTACTGTCGTATAGATGTAGCAAACCATCTTTCTGCCAATTAACATTAGCCTACCATAACTTCATTGAGTAGGCTAAATGCCAAACTCCGATGTTGATCCGTCATCACTGCACCCTCGATTGACGTTTACCACAGTAGCCTAAATATGTGCGGATTCTTTGAACTCTTTTGAACACAGATCCGCTGTTTATAAGGCCATAGCATATGTACAGATGTACTGTTTGTACAACAGGACAGGAGCATGCAAAATACATAATTTAATCTCTATGGACGAAATTCTCGCTTGACCCACCGGCAAACGCGCTGAGACCAGCTCGGGGGCCCCCTAGCAGCTCGGGGCTCCAAGCAGTTGCCTGCCTTGCCTGTTGACAAGGTGCGCCTCTGGTCAGACGCCCAAAATTCAACATCGATGGCATGAGTGGTGGTTGGTCTCTCAAAGTAGAGCATCGAAAGGGTTCTATCTTGGAAGGGTTAATTATCATGGTAAAGATGGGCTAAAAGAATGATGGAAATGTAGGCTACAAAACATCATATTCATGCACAAGCCAACTAATATACGGTAACCTATATGATATAGGCTACTGGAAGACATTAAAGATAATTAGTTAATGTAGCTATAATGTTCCAAAATGTACCAGCAATGTAGTATAGCCTGCCCTACAGGAATGAAATATTTCCAGCAACAGCCCTATTTATTTTGTGTTGTTTCAGTTGTCTTACAGTGATTAACGTCTACTACAATCTAGGTAATTTAGCTCTTTACACATAGGCAAATTCAGTAACTGTTTGGTGCTGCTGTCAGTTGAGCATTGTATAGTTTAAATGTAGCCTATTGAATAATTTGAAATGATACTTTGAATTCAAGCAGAAACTCTTCTTTAATAATTGCTTGTATAGCCTACTTGAATATGGAGATCATGTACTCCATGGCTACCTCTGATCAGTGAGAGTGATAGCCAGTGAGGCCTATCACTTTCAGTGCTCCATGACAGTTGAAAATAAATGCATATTTAAGGGTAATGCAAAGATTTTGTATTTAATTAGGTGTGCCCGACCGATTTGAGGGCCGCTTGGGCCAAATATGCCAGGGCCGATTTTTGGTCCCAGTCCGCCCCTGACACACCCATACAAAACGAGTTACACTTATGTTGGATAAAGGATGGATGTATAATGTTACAATGTTTAATTGTATCATTTAAAATATATATTTGGCGGCTGCACATATCTGTTTGCACTATGATGTGAAACAGCGTCTGTCAGGATTTTCTTAGTTTTTTGCGTTTTATTCATATGCTTCTTTGCATCTGTTCTCAAGTTACAGCATGATGACTGAGACATTTGAAGTTTTCTTATTGATCATTTCCGACTGTGAATGGATCACAGAATTATATTTAATTGACGAGAGGAAAAAAACAAATCAAAACATAGCCTGTTCCTAATGAGTATAGTATTTAGATTACATATCAGCGTCAGCCTGTCAGAACAGCCTCCGGCTCCTCAGCCGATGGTCACGTTCCGCCGCAACATCCGGAACCTGTCTCCAACGCACTTCTCCTCTGTGGTTGCCTCCGGTCTACCTCCACTCAACACCTTCTCCTCTCTGGAGGTTAATGAAGCCACTGACTCGCTCTGCTCCACACTGACCTCGTGTCTAGACGAGCTGTGCCCTCTTACCACAAGGCCAGCTCGATCCAAACATTCTCATCCATGGCTAAATGATACCCTCCGATCGCAGCGCACCAAACTCAGAGCCGCGGAGAGGAAATGGCACAAATCCAAACTAGCTGACGACCTCAAAAACTACCAGACACTCCTGACCTCCTTCTCAGCCAGCATCACTGCTGCTAAGACTGCTTTCTACCATGACAAAATCAACAGCGCTACAGACACTCGAAAACTTTTCTCAACCTTCAAATCGCTACTCAACCCTCAGCTGCCTCCTCCTCCATCCAGCCTTACTGCAGATACCCTCGCCTCATTTTTTACAAACAAAGTGGCGGCAATCAGCAGTCAATTCTCTACATGCCCACTCAACGCATCTGACTCAGATACTGCACTCCTACAACCTCTAGGGACTGCTGGAACATCTTTTTCAGCATTCACGCCTCTCTCCGAGAGTGAAGTGTCCAGACTCCTGACATGCAGCCGTCCTACCACATGCTCGCTGGACCCTATACCTACGAGCCTACTTCAGTCCATCAGCCCGACCATCGCTCCAGCTATCACACATGTGATCAATGCCTCGCTAACCTCCGGCACATTTCCAACAGCGTTCAAAATGGCCCGGGTAACACTGTTACTTAAGAAAGCTTCTCTCAACCCTGCTCAAGTCGAGAACTACTGCCCTGTCTCACTACTGCCTTTCCTATCCAAAGGCATTGAACGAGCAGTCTCCAAACAGGTCTCTGACTTCCTTTCACAGAACAACCTTCTGGATCCAAATCAGTCTGGGTTCAAAAGCGGCCACTCTACCGAAACGGCTCTGCTGTCTGTAACAGAAGCCTTAAAAGAAGCCAGGACGACCGCTCGGTCATCAGTACTCATTCTGCTTGACTTATCGGCTGCCTTTGACACGGTTAATCACCGTATCCTTCTCTCTATACTCGCTGACATGGGAATCTCCGGTTCTGCTCTCTCCTGGTTTGAATCCTACCTCACAGGACGCTCGTTTAACGTATCATGGCTTGGTCAGCTATCCGCACCTCACCATCTCACCACAGGGGTCCCCCAGGGCTCAGTGCTGGGCCCCCTCCTCTTTGCTATCTACACCACCTCCTTGGGACAGATTATCCGTTCGCACGGCTTCTCATACCACTGCTATGCAGACGACACACAGCTCTATCTGTCCTTTCCACCTGACGACCCCCTGGTTTCAGCACGGATCTCGGATTGCCTTTCAGACATAGCTACATGGATGAAGGCACACCACCTCCAGCTGAACCTCTCAAAGACTGAACTGCTGGTCATCCCAGCTAAACCTACCATACACCACGACATCAACATCAAATTTGACTCCCTGTCTGTTTCACCGACCAGGACTGCAAGAAATCTAGGAGTTGTTCTTGACAACCAACTAAACTTCTCAGATCATGTTGCCTCAGTCGCCCGGTCATGCCGTTTTGCACTCTACAACATACGGAAAATCAGGACTTACTTGACTCAAGATGCTACCCAACTTCTGGTTCAGGCAATAGTCATCTCACGACTCGACTACTGCAATGCCCTCCTGACAGGTCTCCCAGCCTGCGCAGTGAAACCACTTCAGATGATCCAGAACGCGGCGGCGCGCCTGGTCTACAACCAACCCAAAAGGGCACATGTTACCCCGCTGCTCATCCAGCTACACTGGCTACCTATGGCGGCCCGCATCAAATTCAAGTCTCTAACGCTTGCCTACAAAGTAGTCTCCGGCTCTGCTCCCACCTACTTGAATGCCCTCATACAGACTTACACTACCTCCAGACCGCTGCGCTCCTCTGACGAACGACGTCTAGCTCTACCACCGGTACGCTCAAGCCAATCCAAACTTTTCTCATCTGTTGTTCCTCGTTGGTGGAACACACTGCCAGTTCCTACAAGGGCAGGGACATCCTTTTCCACTTTCAAAAAACTCCTGAAGACCCAGCTCTTTAGAGAACATCTACTCTCATAGCAACACTTACAACAAGTCTTACTGATCCTAGCACTCACCAGCCGTTTTAAACTGACAAGTAACTGTTAAAAACAGCACTCACCGACGCACTTATTCTTACTGTACTCTAATGTTTTTTAAACTGTCCTAAAATTGTGAGAATTGTTCTAAAACTTACTGTTTACCATGTTGTTAGTCGCTTTGGTTAAAAAGCGTCAGCCAAATGTAATGTAATGTAATGTAAATATCATTTGAATAGTCGGATTAGAAGTGTCAAGAATATAGGAAAAAAGTAGATTAGCAGTGGAAGTACACATCAGATGCCTCCTGTTGGTTGATTTTGTAACTATCCGAGATAGGTCGACAGATAATCTCACCAGTGATTTATGTCATTTTGGAAATTAAATGATTACAAAATTATACCCTGTGCCACTACGTAGAAAGACTACAGAAAGAAAATAATATAGTAGACTATCAAGGAAGAATATTTTTGGAATATTTGTTCAGTCTTTGAATGTATTCTTTATTTTTATTTTATTCTGCAGTCCAGGGCTCAATGTATGCTACATATGAAGCCATGGTCTGCAAACAAAGGTTGCATAAAAATAATCAGTCTCATTCCTTTAGAATACCTGCCTCGATAAAGTACAGGTCGAGCTCATGTCTTTATTACTGCTTACTTTAGACAATGGTGAGACTGAATGGGAAAACTGGTATTTGTAATCTAATATCAGGCTTAGTAGAAGGATTATCCTTGCATGTCATCAACAATACTTTTCTCTACCACTGGTGTGAGATGCCACTTCTCTTTAAATGTACACTTTTTACAGACACACCATTTACTGGTACTGTCTATTTTTCATTATCTACATACTTTTGAGTACATGTACATGTACACTGTGCTGCCTAAAACTTCTTCACCTCTCGTGATTTTTATTAATGTTTTTGAATCTAATGGCAAATCAATGAAACAGTCCATGACCTCTGATGCAATGACAGCACTTTAATACATTAAACAAACAAGTGAGAGAGTTCAAAACATTGTCACATGTCATATTCAGACCATTTTCAGAGCACCTTTTCTACCATTTTCAGAGAACCTTTTCTAAAAAGACAATATAGTTTAAGTCTAACTGAGGGACAGGCAAACTAAATTGTACAGGGCAATATGTTCCACAACATTGTTGAAGAGTCATGTTCAATATTATTGAAACCAAACCAAGATGCATTTATAGGAGCAGATTGATATTTTCAAAAAGGCTTCATTCATGTTTTAGGCACCATCAGAGTACTGTCACTGGAGGTCCATCGTGTGGTGTGCCACATGGACACAAGCCAGGGACTAATCACCTCTGACAGGTTCATCACAGTTTTTCCTAAGTTGCTTTGGTGCATATCTTGAAACATAATAATCATTTGCACAACAGTTAGTACACTTCTCAAAACAATTAGTGCAAATGTAACATGGTTAATAATGCTCCCACTTGCCATTGCACCAGAAATTTATATGTGTATGGGGAAATTGTGTTCTGTCACTTTAAGTGACCAAGCTTGTTCTTATAATGGGAATGACCGCTTTTTGCTCTTCCCAGTTTATCTTGCCTGCGCAAGAGGTAGGTCATGAGTACATGCACACTGTAGATTATTTTAATAATAATGGTTGTCTTGGTTTCAAAAATGTTCTTATATCAATGTATATGTACCTAGGGATACTGATAGACTTTTGTATGATCAGAGATTTGCACATTCATTGTATTTGTTTTGATAATGACATGTAGGCTGCATAGTAGGCTAGGTTAGCTAACTACTATGTAAGATGTACTGTATATGCTAACATAGGCCTAAGTGTTTCTATATTCTAGCTGCAGCATTGCCAATCATTATTCAAGACCGTTGAATGATTGCATTATTTTGTCTATTACCAGAATAAAAATACTTGACTGGGAATCCTCGTGTATGGAGCTTAACTACACAACGCAAGATCACACCTGTTACACTGTAACGATCAGATTTTTAAATTCTAACTATTACCATTAAACACGGGTACAAATTGAATTGGCTCTAGATAAATAATAATGCTTTTCTCTGACATCGGAATAGACACCACACATACAGTTAACAGGTAGACTTTATGTGAGCAGAAATACGCTTGAAAACAAACAAATACTTATTTCCACACAGTTCATATCGCAAACAACGCAACCAAAGTGTCCACGCAGCCTACGCACTTCATGCGCTCTCACAGTCCATCCAAACGAAAATTAACAAAGAGACTCCAAGAGACTCCGACATAAATCCACCGCAAAGAAGAAAACAGTCTGAATAATCCACGTCCAGTGCAACCCATGTAATCCACAAAGAAAACGTTGAATCCGACGAGGCTTTCGGATAGATGCTAAACAAAAAATAGGATCCTTCTTACCGGATCCCAGCGACTCGACAACGGCGATCTCCAAGCTCAGTCCTGTCTCTCCGGTATGTCTGTGGTTCCGACCTAGAACCACCTTTCGTTGGG
The DNA here is from genome assembly GCF_018492685.1 of Alosa sapidissima. NCBI lineage: Eukaryota > Metazoa > Chordata > Actinopteri > Clupeiformes > Clupeidae > Alosa > Alosa sapidissima. Next base: position 18,263,282 of record NC_055964.1, read on the forward strand.
ATATATCAAATCCACACAAAGTTTGTCCAGGTCTCACGTAGACTCCCTGGGTAGGCCTACTGTCCAAAGAAAAACCCCTGGCCCTCGCGCACCTCCGCGTTTTAAACTTGAATCATATCAGCTGACGCTTGACAGGTCGCTTGCGTCATCTGACAGTTACCATCAGCTGATCAGAGCTAAGACGTACAACAGAATTCAAATGGTGTTCACGATAGGGCTACAGACTTACATAACATGGAAAAATATAACGGAGAACACTTTTATGTTGGTTATTATTTCATAACACAGACTTAAGAAAAGTGAATCCTAAAATTGTGTGGCAGTGCTACATAGACCCCCCCTCCAGCCGGAGGCTACTAAGGTAAACTACCATAGAATCGTTTCAGATTAACCACATTGACTGTGTCCTCCTTCTGTGGGTTGCTCCACCCTACCCTGTCGTTTATGGGCCCTAGTTGTCTAAGAATCACCACTGGACCTTCCCACTTTGGTGCTAGCTTTGCAGAGAATTTATCACTGGCTTTAGAGAGGGGATGGGACCTTACCCAGACTAGATCACCCTGCTGAAAGTGCTCATCTTTCCTGCGGGAATTATAATACCTAGCTTGTCTGGCCTGGTGCACTCCCACTCTCCGTTTGACCTCCTCTGCCATCTTCTGTTGTCTTTCTACTATATTGTAGGCTTCTTTTTGGGCAGGAGACGGTGATTGATAAATGAGTCGTTCCAGCGGGCCTTTCAGATTCCGGCCCAATGCAAGCTCCGCAGGGGCCTTTCCTGTGGTCTCCTGCTGGGCTGTATTGATAGCGAAGCGGAACTCTGGTAGCCACTGGTCCCAGGTGTTGTGATTCTGGCCTACATAAGAGGCGATCATGGTTTTTATTGTTCGGTTAAAGCGTTCCGTCAGGTTGGTCTGTGGGTGGTAACTGGTGGTGAGTTTTTGTACTACACCCCATGTTTTGCAGAGGTTTGTGAGCAAAGTGGCCGTAAACTGTGGTCCTCTGTCCGAAACCAGGTACTGCGGCACCCCCCAGCGGGTGAAGATTTCCTCCCTAAGAACCTTAATGAGACGAGGTGTTTTACTGTCTCTCAAGGGGAACATTTCCACCCACTTGGAATAATAGTCCACCACCACCAGGAGGTAACAGTTGGCCTTTTTGCTCCTAGGCAACGGACCCATAAGGTCCACGCCCAACATCACCCCTGGAGCATCCACGACTGTGCTCTGCAATAGTCCGGATGGTTTGTTGTTATCCACCTTGTACTGCTGACAGGCTATACAGGACTTGGTGTGTTCCCACACATCTTTACGGACGCTCGGCCACCAGGCAACCTCCAGCACCCTCAGCAGAGTCTTCAGCCGACCCAGGTGACCACCCAAAGGATTGTCATGAAAGTACCCTAAGAATTCTGGGACCAAAGACTGTGGCACCACCAGCTGATACTTTTCCCCCTGGTCTCGGACTGGAACTTTGCGGTAAAGCACCCCTTGTTGCATCTCAAAGGCAATGCGATCAAAAGTTGATGACTGTGATCTGTCCGGCCTCAACTCACACACCCGTTGATCCTTCATTTGCTCCTGTGAAATCTCAGCCAAGGTGGTGGGCAGGTCTGAGTGGCACTTGGTAGAAATAGCAAGACATGGTGAGGGTGAGCAGAGTTAAGACAGCCTTTACGGTAGTGCACTTTAAATGTGAACTGCTGTAGTCTGAGGATCCATCGAGTCAGACGAGAGGTGGTCTTCGGACAGTTGAATGCCCAAGACAAAGCCGCATGGTCGGTGAACACATCAAACTCCACTCCCTCCAAATAATGTCTCCATTTCTCAACAGCCCAGACCACCGCCAAGCATTCCTTCTCTGAGGTGGAATAATTGCATTCTGGCCCCCGTAGTCCCCTGGAGGCGTAGGCTATGACGTGCTCCCCCTCTGGCGTGTTCTGGGACAGGATGGCACCAAGGCCCACTTCACTAGCGTCAGTGAGTACCTGGAAGGGCAATGTTAGATTGGGCTGTGCGAGCACTGGAGGATTCCTCAGAGCAGCCTTCAAGGCATCCAGACTGGCTTGACACTCCTTAGTCCAGTTCCACTCCACTCCCTTCCTCTTGAGATGATTAAGAGGTGCGGCAAGGTTTGCAAAATGTGGAATAAACTTATGGTACCAGCCAGCAAGTCCCAGGAAGCGTTGTACAGCCTTCACATCTTTTGGTACTGGAAAGTCTGAGACGGCTTGGGTCTTAGCCGGATCCACCTCAACCCCAGTGCCAGAGACGATGTGGCCAAGGAATTTTAACTCAGGTTTAAAAAAATGGCTCTTCTTCATGTTCAGGCTAAGGTTGGCTGCCTGTAGCCTTCGGAAGACTGCTGCCAAGTCCTGCAGATGTTGGTCACGTGATTGAGAGTATATGATTATGTCATCAATATAAACGAAACATATCTTTCCTCTCAACTCTGCCAACACCCTTTCCATTAACCGCTGGAATGTCGCAGCGGCGTTTCGAAGCCCAAATGGCATACATTTGAATTGGAACAGGCCGAGGGATGTTATGAAAGCAGTTTTCTTCTTGCTCTCCTCCATCATTGCTACCTGCCAGTAACCGGACTGCAGATCCAATGAGCTGAACCAGGAGGCACCTTCCAATGATTCGAGGATGTCATGGATGATAGGCATTGGATATGCATCCGGCAGAGTCTTCGCATTCACTCGCCTGTAATCCACGCAGAACCTATAAGATCCATCTGGTTTGTTGACAAGGACCACTGGTGAGGACCAAGCCGACTGTGAAGGTTCAATGATGTTATCTGCAAGTATTTTCTCCACCTGTTCTTCAATTACTCTCTTTTTTAGGGGAGACACCCTATATGCCTTTGACCTTACTGGAACTTCGTCTTGGAGGAAGATGGCATGCTTCTCTGCATTGGTCTTTCCCAGCTTACCAGAGGTGACTGAGGGCCAATCCTTCATAAGCTGTTGGAGCCCCTCAGAACAGTCAGTGTCATAGCGTGGCATCAAGTCTTCAGTTGTCATAGAGACACAGCAAGGAGGTAATTCCCCCGGAGGCAAAGCGTAGTAGAGGTTAATGCCCTGATGAGTGATTAATTTGGCCTGATCCCACCCACTAGAATTACTGTGTTGTTGTAGGAAGGCATGATAACTGTAACCTTGATCAGTTTTCATCCCATAACTGTTTTTTTCCAGATTAAGGATGACCCCGGCCCTCGCGCACCTCCGCGTTTTAAACTTGAATCATATCAGCTGACGCTTGACAGGTCGCTTGCGTCATCTGACAGTTACCATCAGCTGATCAGAGCTAAGACGTACAACAGAATTCAAATGGTGTTCACGATAGGGCTACAGACTTACATAACATGGAAAAATATAACGGAGAACACTTTTATGTTGGTTATTATTTCATAACACAGACTTAAGAAAAGTGAATCCTAAAATTGTGTGGCAGTGCTACAACACTGGTGCCGTGACGGTCTTCTTGTGCATGATGGACTGGGGGCTGTTTCCATGTGGTACTGATAGCTAGGCTAGTCAAACATTCCTGAGTCTGCGAACATGCGTTCTAAGCTACACGACTAAATTGTGCATAGTTAATTATCAGATATAATAGCCACTTCATAGTTTTGACTGCTGATTTCAACCGCTTCCTGAGAGCTGTGGTTTATTTAGAACGTTCTCAATTATATTCCTCCTTTACTACATATCGTTATGATAGTTCCCGTTTTGGCCACACGGTGGCAGTGGTGTACTACAAATTATGTAATTGTGTGCTATTTTCTGACCTCACGATATACTTTTGCTGTTGCAGTACCCCCGTCTTCCTGAATGCAATTGTTTTGATATAATGAGCTTACAGTACATTCATTTTATGCTTGACTGTGGCATACATCTTATTTTCTGTGTTCTCTTGGGGTAAATAAGGTATATTTGGAGTATTGTATATTTGATATATTTTTTTTGTTGATTTTTTTTTCTCCCTGCATACACTGATTACTACGGAGCCCCCCCGGGTGACATGGGGAAAAAAAAAAAAAGAAAAAGTCACGTGGGAAAAAAACACGAAGAAGAAAAAAAAAAGATGTACTTTTGCGAGTTTTGCGGGATCTCGCAAAAGTTTTTTTCTACTTTTGGAACTTGCTGGGCTTCCTACTTGACCCCAATAGGCCCACAAACCACTACCGCCAGATGGTAATCATATCAGAGGGTCGAACGAGCGAACCGGGAGGAACAAAGGTCCGTTAAATTCTGTCAATAATTGCATAGGCCTTTGATCATAATTGTAGCGCCGAGCTTAGTTGCATTGTGATGTTCCTGTATGTTGTGTGTGTGTGTCAGAGGCGTATCAAGCTTTTTAAAAGTGTGGGGGTTGTGGGATAGGAAAATGAAACACTCTGGCCAAATTATAAATAACTCCCTACAGGGACGTTGTAAGTATTTTCTAAGAGGGGTGCGGACTATATTGGTGTCCGGGAGTTTCTAAGATTGCTAAAAACACCATTTTAATGCAGTTTGGGAGGGACAGAAGAAGCAGCGCCCGTCATATGTGTGGCTCATGTGACATGTAGGCCTACATGCTACCTGCTATCACGTCACTATTTGACACTACCCTACATGGAGACATATCTCATGTTATAAATCAAGAAATCATTTCAGAAATTATGTTTTGTGCATATGGGTTAGCAGGCTACAATAAATTGCCTAACAGACAGCAGCCTAATTTCGAGGTATCACTAATACCTATTAAATAAATGTAAAGGACACAGAACTGTAAGCTCAAATTCAAAAACGTTTGAAGTCTACCCAAACATATGCAAAGGGAATATAAATAAATTGTGTTGCATAGCCTATAGCCAGCTTAATTAATGTCAATTTAAAGATTATGATTAGCAGTTTCTATGCATTTTTCCATTGATCGTTACAGGAAGCCACGTTGTTGTTTAAACTATTGTTGCTTCTAGCCCACGTTACCTCCAGTTTCACTTGCTGCAGGGACGCACACATTGCATGAGCGATCATAAGCGTTCTATCTCCGATGTAGCCTAGAACTCAAATGTGTCTTGATGGCGCCGTTTGTAAGATCAGATCAAATAAGACGTTCTAAATGGAACGCGATGTAATTGAGCTGTTCCTTTCCAAGCGTCTTGGAGACGTACTGTATGTGTGCTGACTGGGCTATGTCTATATAGTTGATGACACCAAATGAAGTAATGCTGCAAATGAGCAGACGTGTGAAGCACCGGGCATAACTTAATTTCGCGGCTACGTGGAGCAGTAGTAGGTTAATTGTTGAGGAGGCCCATAGTTTGAGAAAAGCTGCAGATCATAGGCAGAGAAAGCATAATGCTCTGAGAACAGTAGCCAAAGGTTTTCCTGCAGAAACAGGTGCCTTGGTGCATGCACCCCGCTTTCACTTTGACTCCCTGCATTGTGACAAAAACTGTCAGTCAGACAGTGAATTTTGGTTTACTAAATTAGCATAATGCAGTAACAATTATCATTTCAATTCTATTTGAAATCTGCTCACTGCAGACGTTACAATGCAGACCCAAGCAGCAGCATAGCCTTGAAAGATGCACACTTTGAATTTGATCAGAGCGGCTCTGGTTCTTCACCTAAATTGATGTGATTGGCTGGATGACCGTTCAATCAAATCAACAGACCTATTTGTGTCTCTGTGTGTGAGTTATAGATACGGTTCCAACTCTTTACGGGAGCGTTTATTTCCATATTTTACTTTCAATTTAATCTGACAAAAAGTGTGGGGGATAGAATCGTGTTCCAGCAAAATTGTGTACGTTATAACACCCACATCCCCCACGCTTGCTACGCGCCTGTGTGTGCGTGTGTGTGCGCGTGTGTGTGCGTGTGTGTGTGGGTGTGTGTGTGTGCGTGTGTGCGCGTGTGTGTGCGTGTGTGTGTGTGTGTGTGCGTGTGTGCGTGCGTGTGTGCGTGTGCGTGTGTGTGTGCGTGTGTGTGTGTGTGTCTGCACGCAGGTGTCTCCCCTCCCTCCCGTTTCATAGGCCTACTGTACTACTGTATGTAATGTGTCCATAAAACCCACAAAACGCAACAGTGATAGAGCAATCATAGTATCATGATATGATTGCCATCTGGCGGTAGTGGTTTGTGGGCCTATTGGGGTCAAGTAGGAAGCCCAGCAAGTTCCAAAAGTAGAAAAAAAGTTTTGCGAGATCCCGCAAAAGTACATGTTTTTTTTTTTTCTTCTTCATGTTTTTTTTCCCATGACTTTTTTTTTTTTTTTTTTTAACCCATGTTTTTTTTCCCCATGTCACCCGGAGGGCTCCGTAGATTACACACGTAATTCATAATAAATAGTTTTACTGGGCTGGGTAGTATTGGTAGGGGCAGGGGGGCATTTATGTTTACTTCTCCTGGACTAACAGATATTGCCACTGCAATCCAGCCTCTTACCTCTACTCCAATGCAAAGCTCCACGTCACAACAGGCACGCACCACTAATGAATATACACCCCATGCTGTTGGTTCTGAGCCAGTTTCACCTTCAGTGAACAAGGAGGTGTCAATTGAGTTACTGGCAGATATTGTTCAGCGGGTGGGACATTCTATTGGTGAAAGCATTGCGTCGTGTCTAGGTGGTGGGTGACACTGCTGGTCCCCAGAATAACAGTAGGGCTGGTGACATTTCAGGCATGGGTTTGGTGCTGAAATCCGATGTGAAATCGCCAGGATTTTTTCAGGGGGATGGCTCTGAGAAATGTACAGTGCAGGAGTGGGAGGAGCTAATGCTGGTTTACATGCATAGGAAAGGTTTTAACACTCAAGAGCAGTCTGATGAAGTGATGAGTAAGCTTATGGGACGGGCGCGAGATGTTGTCAGAGTGGGATTGCGTAGTGCCTCTAGGATTGACTTAAGGCAGGGCCCAGGCCCCATTTTTGATATTTTGAAGCAACATTTCAGTGACATAGTTTACTCTGACATGCCTTTAGCAGACTTTTACACAACTCTCCCACTGACTGGTGAAAAGCCATTTGACTATTGGATTAGACTGAATAGGGCAATTGATGTAGCAGAGGACTGCATTAGGAGACAGGGTAAGAAGCTAGAAGATCCCGCTCGGGAGGTGATTGCTATGGTTATTCGACACTGCCCGGACCCCGGACTGTGTCTGATTTTCAAGTGCAAACCCCTGCTTCAGTGGACTGCTGGGGAAGTGCATGAAGGGCTGCAGGAACATCAGAGAGAAAGCAAAGCCAAACATTCTACATGTGCACCAGTGACGGTTTCTCTAAAGCAGGGAGTGTCTTCTCCAGTGGCTTTGCCAAAAGACAATCCTGTGGCAGCAGCTGCGCCTAGACCTGCACCAGTGGCAGCGTCCTCTCACAATCCAGCTGAACCTTTTGCGCAAGTCATTGCTTTGCTTGAGCGTGTACTAGAACAGAGGCCGCAACAGACGGTGGAGACCAATAGATCTCGTCCACAGCAACGGTTTCGAAGGAGGTTGAATCCATCTCTGCCATGTGCGATATGTGGAGGGGCTGACCACAGTACAGTGCAACACTGTCTGATCATTTGTGCTACCTCTGTCATGCTCCTGGCCACACACGCATGACATGCCCACGAGCCTCAGCCCAAGAATCTGTTCCCCAGACAGCAGGGCTCACACAGCGGGGCCCAACCAACCCGCAGGAAAACTAGATGGCCCACGCAGGGAGGGGACAAGTGATGGGCCGAATATAGTCCCCGTAAATAACTGTGATGATGTGGAGTCTTTGTATTCAAGTGCATGTGCCTCTGCAGGGCCCGGTGTGAATATAATCTATCAAAACATACAAGCTGTAGCTCCTAATGATGATCTGTTTTATAAGTGTGTTGTTGTAAATGACATAATTGAGGTGAAGGGGATGATTGATAGTGGATCGATGGCCTGTACATTGAGCTCGGCGATGGTGCCACACCTACAGGAAGCTGGGGTGTTGACAGGTGAGGCGCTCTTCCCAGTTGATGTGGTGCTGGTTGGGTGTGGTGGGTTGAAGACCAGGGCAGTGGGTGCATGTGAGCTGGTGCGAACGGTATATGGCCATAAAGCCTCTGTCCCTGTCTTAGTAGTAGATGGTCAGATTGACGGACTGATTATTGGCAGTAATTTTATCAAACATCTCATACAGGTCATGAAGGGTAGTTTCATTGGGACACAGCCAGTGGGGTGTACTGATGAGGAGGCAAAGCTCTTCTCGCTCCTGGCTAATGTGGAGCGGTGGCAGGGAGGCGAGGTGCCAGACAAAGTGGGAACACTGAGGCTGAAGCAGGCAGTTACTTTGGAGCCGATGGAAGAGCACTTAGTCTGGGCACGGTTGAAGGGTGTTCAGAACATTTCAGCTGGTAGTGCTGTTGTCATTGAACCCACACAGGCCCGTTCGAGACCTAGGAACATTCTGATTGGGAGAACTGTAGCAATCTTGAGAAATGATGGATGGCTCCCGGTGAAGATTGTCAATCCGCTGCCCCGACCAATAGTATTGAGACGCAACGCTAAGGTGGCTGATACATTCCCTTGTATGTAGTGTTGTCACAATACCAAAATTATGACTTCGATACGATACCTGCCATAAATATCACGATGCTCGATACTGAAACGATACTACGGCGAAATCCTAAGATATCTGGAAAAGAAAGGACTCATACCTCCTCCAAGTGTATTGAGTCATTTGTGTTGAATTCGGTGCACTTTTGTAGTGTGAAGGTCAATTCTGGGTTCTAAACTTCCTACATAATTATTATTTTATAGTCAGTAAAATAATAGGCCTACTTTGTGTGATTAAGTCTTTTTATTTTTTGTTATAGTTCATTTACATTGTGTTGTGTTTTGCCAATAAAGTAGCTTTAAATAGCCAAACTAGGCTAGATCAAGGTCAGTGTTGAAATTACTGCATGCAAATCACTGAATGCTATGCAGAGGGGCCTAATCTTTAGGCCATCTGATGTACAGTATAGGCTTCCCTAGGCCTTCCCGTGTTCATGGGATTTCTTTGACAGTTGCAAAGGGAAAAATGTGAGGATAGTCTTCTTTGCGCCCAGTGTAGAAGTACGACGTTCCAACCACTCAGGTCTTCGTCAGATAGGCCTACACCATTACCTGTTGCAATATGTCTGTGTGCATTCCTACATTAGCCTACGTCTATTTCTTTGATAACATGATTTGCTACAACGTAACAATAAGCCGCTATTATTATTATTAGGACTCAACACGCTTTGGTGGTATTATATGCTGTGGGCTTTAATTAGCGCATTTCAGGTAGCCTATCCTACATCTGGGCAATACTTATTGAACAAATTGCAGTCTACATGCCATGACAAATATTACCAGTAGTACTGACCGAACATGAAATAGATTGTTTACAAGTTATGGTAATGTTATTCTGGCGTGAACATTGCGCTTTCATCACGTTAGCACCCTATGATTACAGCTCGTTATGTCTCGTCAAAATGATTACAGCTCGTTATGTCTCGTCAAAATTCATTGATGAAGGAAGGTTCGCTTTATCCCAGAGAACCTTACTCGTTTCACTTAGGCTAGACTAAAACAGAAGAGAAGAACTTGGCACTAACCATGTAGTCGTGTTTTCTATAGCATATTCGTTAACCTGCCGTTCTTTGAACAAAAATGTTGGGATATGTCTGCGAGGTGTTTAGCCAAGTTCCATGCGTAGCCTACTGCTTTTAAATTACTTTGAAACATATTTCACAAACGGGCCTCTGTGTACCTGATGGCTTGCCTTCACTATTCGCGATGTATCCGAAATAGTTGCAGATTTCACTTCACCTTTTGTTTTATCCACAAGGCCGAGGACGGTCGGCAAAGAACTACTGTATGTTGACGTTGGCTGCGCACTCACTCACTCAGAGCTGCCTGCTTGACACGCCCACTTGCCTAGATGCATGCAAGGAGCAATGAGAGCAGCAGTTCACGCAGACACAGAACGTTAATTTTAATTAAGTATCGATTCTAAAAACGTCGGAAATCGTATCATTTTTTGCGTGAAGGCATCGTGATACCTTTTTAGTATCGATACACCGTGCAACACTACTTGTATGGCCCTGGAAGACTTTGACTCGGGTGGGCTGGTGGCATCAGCATCCCATGCTCACACATTGCAGCAACAAGTGCTGAAGATGAGTGACAATTTAGGGGGCGACAATAACAGTGCCGACAGCTTGACCTTAGGCGGCAAACCTGAGTGTGATGGAACAGGTTCTGAAGTTCTTCGCAGATTGGGGCTTGCAGACATAAATGTTGACTCTCCTCATCTAACACCTGACGGTAGAGCGAAGCTGGTCCAACTGATAGCCCGTTATGAGTCCATCTTCTCAAGACACAAGCTGGATTGTGGGAAAGCTAAAGGGTTTGTGCATAGGATCAGGCTGAGTGACGACAAACCTTTCAAGTTGCCTTATCGAAGGTTGTCTCCCAATCAGTATGACAAACTCAAACAGGCTTTGAACGAGATGGAAGAGTGTGAATTAATAAAGAAGAGTAGTAGCGAGTTTGCTTCTCCACTCTTGTCTGGAAAAAGTCAGGTGATTTACGTCTGTGCACCGACTTCAGGTGGATTAATGCCCGCACAATAAAGGATGCTCACCCCTTGCCACACCAGGCTGATGCTCTTGCAGCCTTAGGTGGGAATGCTTATTTCTCAACGATGGACTTGACATCGGCTATTACAACATTGAGGTACATGAGGAAGACCGAAAGTTTACAGCTTTTACTTCACCTTTTGGACTCTATGAGTACAATCGTCTCCCTCAGGGTCTGCTGGAACATCCCTCTAGGGACTGCTGGAACATCTTTTTCAGCATTCACGCCTCTCTCCGAGAGTGAAGTGTCCAGACTCCTGACATGCAGCCGTCCTACCACATGCTCGCTGGACCCTATACCTACGAGCCTACTTCAGTCCATCAGCCCGACCATCGCTCCAGCTATCACACATGTGATCAATGCCTCGCTAACCTCCGGCACATTTCCAACAGCGTTCAAAATGGCCCGGGTAACACCGTTACTTAAGAAAGCTTCTCTCAACCCTGCTCAAGTCGAGAACTACCGCCCTGTCTCACTACTGCCTTTCCTATCCAAAGGCATTGAACGAGCAGTCTCCAAACAGGTCTCTGACTTCCTTTCACAGAACAACCTTCTGGATCCAAATCAGTCTGGGTTCAAAAGCGGCCACTCTACCGAAACGGCTCTGCTGTCTGTAACAGAAGCCTTAAAAGAAGCCAGGACGACCGCTCGGTCATCAGTACTCATTCTGCTTGACTTATCGGCTGCCTTTGACACGGTTAATCACCGTATCCTTCTCTCTATACTCGCTGACATGGGAATCTCCGGTTCTGCTCTCTCCTGGTTTGAATCCTACCTCACAGGACGCTCGTTTAACGTATCATGGCTTGGTCAGCTATCCGCACCTCACCATCTCACCACAGGGGTCCCCCAGGGCTCAGTGCTGGGCCCCCTCCTCTTTGCTATCTACACCACCTCCTTGGGACAGATTATCCGTTCGCACGGCTTCTCATACCACTGCTATGCAGACGACACACAGCTCTATCTGTCCTTTCCACCTGACGACCCCCTGGTTTCAGCACGGATCTCGGATTGCCTCTCAGACATAGCTACATGGATGAAGGCACACCACCTCCAGCTGAACCTCTCAAAGACTGAACTGCTGGTCATCCCAGCTAAACCTACCATACACCACGACATCAACATCAAATTTGACTCCCTGTCTGTTTCACCGACCAGGACTGCAAGAAATCTAGGAGTTGTTCTCGACAACCAACTAAACTTCTCAGATCATGTTGCCTTAGTCGCCCGGTCATGCCGTTTCGCACTCTACAACATACGGAAAATCAGGACTTACTTGACTCAAGATGCTACCCAACTTCTGGTTCAGGCAATAGTCATCTCACGACTCGACTACTGCAATGCCCTCCTGACAGGTCTCCCAGCCTGCGCAGTGAAACCACTTCAGATGATCCAGAACGCGGCGGCGCGCCTGGTCTACAACCAACCCAAAAGGGCACATGTTACCCCGCTGCTCATCCAGCTACACTGGCTACCTATGGCGGCCCGCATCAAATTCAAGTCTCTAACGCTTGCCTACAAAGTAGTCTCCGGTTCTGCTCCCACCTACTTGAATGCCCTCATACAGACTTACACTACCTCCAGACTGCTGCGCTCCTCTGACGAACGACGTCTAGCTCTACCACCGGTACGCTCAAGCCAATCCAAACTTTTCTCATCTGTTGTTCCTCGTTGGTGGAACACACTGCCAGTTCCTACAAGGGCAGGGACATCCTTTTCCACTTTCAAAAAACTCCTGAAGACCCAGCTCTTTAGAGAACATCTACTCTTATAGCAACACTTACAACAAGTCTTACTGATCCTAGCACTCACCAGCCGTTTTAAACTGACAAGTAACTGTTAAAAACAGCACTCACCGACGCACTTATTCTTACTGTACTCTAATGTTTTTTTTTTTAAACTGTCCTAAAATTGTGAGAATTGTTCTAACACTTACTGTTTACCATGTAGTTAGTCGCTTTGGTTAAAAAAGCGTCAGCCAAATGTAATGTAATGTAATGTAATGTAATAGTCCAGCCACCTTCATGAGAATGATGCTGAGCATTTTTGGAGACCAGAATTTTTTAAGTCTCCTCTGCTACCTTGACGATGTGTTGGTCTTTGCACCTAATGAAACAATGGGGTTACAGCGTTTGGAGATGGTCTTTAGTCGCTTACAGCAACACAATCTTAAACTGGCGCCGAAGAAATGTCACTTTATGGAGAAGTCTGTGAGATTTTTGGGCCATGTCATCAGTGAAGCTGGTATTGTCACAGACCCTGAAAAGGTACGAGTTATCACTGGAATGACTGAAAAGGATCTCATGGAGGGCAACTCTAACATACCCTCTCAGTCCAAGATAAGGTCATTTCTTGGCATGGTTGTTTATTATCAACAGTTTATAGAGGGCTGTTCGGCGATTGCCAAACCACTGTTTGGATTGACCACTGGGCCCAAGACTCCTCGTTGTGGAAAAGGGAAAGTAAAAAGAAAGGCCATGAGAAAGCTTGGGGTGGCAGATTGGACAGATGAATGCAGACAGGCATTCATTCAGTTGAAACAAGCTCTTCTTGATCATGTTCTCTTGGCCCATCCAGACTTTAGTAAGCCATTTCTGTTGTCTGTGGATGCGTCAAGTAACGGTTTAGGTGCTGTGCTCTCCCAGGTCCCTGAAGGTGGGGATAAGGCCAGACCTGTGGCTTTTGCAAGCAAGTCACTGACCTATGCACAATCAAAGTATCCGGCTCATCGACTAGAATTTTTTGCTTTACGTTGGGCAGTCTGTGATAAGTTTGGGCATTGGCTAAAAGGGCGGCCATTTACTGTTTGGACGGATAACAATCCTCTAACTTACATCCTGTCTAAACCCAAACTCGATGCCTGTGAACACAGATGGGTAGCCAAGCTGGCACCATTTGATTTCGACATAAAGTATATTCCTGGGCCCAGGAATGTAGTTGCGGATGCACTAAGCAGGCAGCCTTTTGTGAAGCCTAGTGCACTCCACAGGCTCACAAGAATCCCTTACAAGGAGCTGTTGGATGAGGCAGCTGGTGTGCGAGCTCAGAAAGTGCAGGATGTTTTCTGCTGGTCCAACCATCCATGTGAGGGGGATCTGGAGAGCCACTTTCAGACATCGGAGACCAAGAAGGCTGACTTAGCAGTGAACGGCCAATCCACTGTTCCTTTCCTTGCTCGGCCTTTGTCAAGTGATGAGGTGTCAGCCATCTTGACCTCTCACATTTGTAGGGAACCAGAACGTCAAAGTCGCGCACTCTTGTTGCCACAGTTCCCTCAGTCTTTGGTGCCAGCTGATGTGGCTGCTGTTTGTGCTTTGTCACAGGAGGACCTTATGTCAAAACAACGGCAAGATGATGTATTGGCCAGGGTGATTTTCTACATGGAAAGAGGTAGGAGACCCTCCAGAAGAGAGTGTGGCCATGAACCATTGGGGACTGTAAGGCTGCTTAAGGCATGGGAAAAGCTGTCTCTGCGTAAGGGGGTGCTGTATCGTGTGACTAGGGACCCTGTATCCAAGAAAAAGACTTACCAATTTGTTGTACCTACCTCACTGAAGCAAACAGTCCTGAGAGGTGTTCATGATGAGGCTGGTTGATGCGACAGAGGTTCTTCTGGAACTGGAAACCCCACTGGAAAGCATCATCACTACTGAACCTCTTGAGCTGGTCTGTGTGGATTTCTGGTGTGCTGAAGATGCTTCTAACAGATCACTGGACGTCCTTGTTGTCACTGATAATTTTACCAAATTGGCTCACGCCTTTTTGTGCCCAAATCAATCAGCAAAATCTGTTGCCCGTCAATTGTGGAACAACATCTTCTGTGTCTATGGGTTCCCACGCCGCATCCACTCAGACCAAGGGGCCAACTTTGAGAGCAATCTCATTGCTGAACTCCTCAGTGTGGCTGGGGTACAAAAGTCCCATACAACACCGTACCACCCAATGGGTAACGGGGGCGTTGAGAGATTTAATAGGACTTTGGGCAATATGATTCGGGCACTACCAGCCAGGGCAAAACACAGGTGGCCTCAAATGCTTAAATCTCTGACTTTTGCATATAATTGCACAATCCATGAAACCACTGGACATGCCCCATTCCATTTGATGTTTGGGAGAACACCTCACTTACCTGTGGACATGCTGTTTGGGGAGGTGCTGCAAGACTCAGAAGTTGTGGACTATGATGAATATGTCCAGTCTCTCAGGATGGACCTGCAAGAGGCCATAAAGGCTGCCCAGGCATCTGCTTCCAAACAGTTAAGGAGGCATGCAGACCTGTACAACAGGAAAGTCAGAGGGGCCCCTGTGGAGGTTGGAGATCATGTCCTGTTGGCGAATAAGGGGGAACGTGGCAAAAGAAAACTAGCAGACAGGTGGGAAAATACACTGTATGTTGTCACAGAAAAGAATAGTGACATTCATGTGTATACTGGCCAAGAGAAGACTGTGCACCGCAATCTTATTATGCCGGTTAACTACCTACCACTGCTTGATTCTCCTGAGCAAGTGATTGATGAATTCAGATGCTCTTCTGATGAGAGTGATGCACCAGTAGATGTGATGAATGCTGAAGAGAGAACAAGTGTGTGGGTGTCAGAGCTGTCAAGTGATGTACCAGATGACGAGCGAACAGATCACATGGAAGAAGAATGCAGGTCAAGTGTGGAACATGGCTCGATACCGGATTCTAACCTGTTACCTGATGTTCCTGTGGAACAGGCTATGGATAGCATCTCCAAGTCCGTCTCCGATTCTGGATTGATGGATTCTGACTTCAGACTGTGTTTCAAATTCCGGTTGCCCGCCGACTCCTACCCATGACTCAGCACAACCTAATGACGGTGACTTTAGACTGACTGACACCCCAGCTTCTGTTTCTGACTTTCAGTCAATGCAGACTAATAGACTTAACGTTTCAAGGGTGGGGCATTTTATAAAACCTGTTAGGAGACTTATTGAAACAATGCAGACACAGAGGGTTTGGGCTAATGGGTTGGAGAGGATAGCTGTATGGGTGTAAAATGGTTTGGGTTTGCATTTTAGGGGGATGGATTGTCATCTCAACCAATTTTGTTTTGGTTTTTGATGTTTTTGTTTTCTTTGGGGCTTCCTTTTACTTTGTTACCAAGTGTGATTAACATGTAATAGGCATGTTTACCTGGGGATCTGAATGTACTCCCTCATTCTACTGTGGAAGGGTCTTATAGACGGGAATGTTTGGGGGCATTTAATTGCAAGGCTTTGCGTGCCTCATGTTTTATTTTATTAGGGCAAGTGGAATTCAGAGGGGGAGGGTGTAACATGGTTAATAATGCTTCCACTTGCCATTGCACCAGAAATGTATATGTGTATGGGGAAATTGTGTTCTGTCACTTTAAGTGACCAAGCTTGTTCTTATAATGGGAATGACGCGCCTTTTGCTCTTCCCAGTTTATCTTGCCTGCGCAAGAGGTACAGTGGGCATCGCTTTCAAATGACCACTTCATTCGCGCATTACGCGGCGTGAAGCTGCGTGAAGCTTTAGTACCACTTTCAGCCACTGTGAGTCGCTCTGACACTGTACATCGCTCTGCCTGCCGTCCCTTACATAATTGTTGCCGAGAGTAATCCCAGCCTACGAATTCAATAACAAAATAAATCATGCATAATTAAACATTACCTTGATTTAGGCTACTTGGGTATGGCTTAAGGCTTGACTACACGAAAATCGAAATCGAAATTTGCTGTCTACATGATTGTCAGTGTTGGGGTTAACGCAACTACGCAAATCAAAACAGTGGTGTGATAATTGAGCCAGTAAAGAAATAACTGTTCAGAATGAATCTGTAGCCTTGGGTAGGCTTCTGCAGAAAACAATGTTGTTGCCGATTTAATACTATCTGGCGACGTTTTTAACAGGCTACGCAATAGAGGCTTAGACAACTATGACCCACGTTTTGGTTTCGTAAATTAATTTGCCCTACTTCTTGACTGCAATGTAGTCAATTGACTGCTTGACATGTCATTTTTATTTTTCTGTACAATAAACAATTACATCTGCTTTATGCCGCAGAATTACATTCATATTTGGCTGACTGCAGACGCGCCACTTCCCTCCCCATATTCCAAGATTAAGATAGTATGAAGTGCTTTTTGTATAGGCTACTATCATAAAAAAAATAGTTAAAACGAATAGCTATTTGCAATTTGACAAAACACTGGTCCTCATTTTGCGAATGCGAGGACGATATGAGCCTGTTGCAGTTAGTTAGATGTCCGAGTCACGCATAATGTTTGAAAACCACTGGCTCGTAATCACAATAATTTAACACACGACAGTTTCATAACCTACTTCATCATGTCCCCATGCCTACATTTTTGTGAGTAGCATAGAGATCGTTAAAAACAATAAAGTATGGCTCTCCGTTTGGGACATCGAAAACTTATATTTTTAATAGACTACCGTCGAAGATGCTGACTTGCAAAAGCCTCGGGATAACACGTTATCTCCACTATCATCAGTCATGCCCCTTGATCAAAGTGGGGAATGAAATAAAAGTTTGAGAACCACTGGCTTAACAAGTTACCTACAGTCCAGAACACAGAATCTGTTGCAATATTCTGATGATCGGCGATGATATCGGCAAATGTTTGTTTTCCAAAGTAAGAATTTCACTTCACCATGCACCTTCGACAATACCTGGCCTACCTGGTATCATTACAAACATTATTCTGTGTCCTAAAACTGGCATATTTTATGGCATTGTGTCATGTAAGTTCGTTGCAAAATCTAGAGAAATGTGTGAGGTGGTCAGCGGGGGACAATTGAGACACACATTGGATTGTGTTATTACTTGAACATTCCACACTATCCACAGCTGTGGTAGGCCTATCAGGGGCAGGAGGATTACTGTCAGCGCAGGCTTTATATACAATTCTTCAACAGAAGGCCTCGAATGTTGTCTTGTTTGTGGAGCGCTTTGCTTCGCTTCTGTAATTTCGGCTTCATTGAAAATGAGGGCTTCCCTCAATGACCCTCCGAGAATAAATAAAGGTTGAATGAATGAATGAATGCAGGCTTGCCCAAAATAAAGGCATGTGGTTTGCGCAGCCTACAGTAAATAACAGACCCGCCAGAATGTGCATTATGATGCTTTTTTACGAGCAAGATGTTTTTGGTACCCTACGCACACTGCATGTTCTTAAATAACAATGATCATCAGTAATATTCAACCATTAATTTGGGTAAATGGGCAAGCGTGACCACCTTGATTGGCTGATTGGCTGATGATTGTAACGCGGGCATGATTCCAAACACCTCCCTTACGATGATGAGTGACAGGTCTCAGAATGCGTGCGCTACACAAGGACGGAAGATGATGAATAACTGGGGCCGTAGGCTATTCACAAAGGCTTTTATCTTACTACTAGGAGTAGGCTACTCCTAAATCGCACTTAAAGATTTTAGATTGGAGTTTTCTCTTAAAAGTTATTCACAAAGCCTTTCAGACAACTCCTAAACTAGGAGTGAGTCTTCGTGGCTATGGATGACGTCATTACTCATGCACGAGCTTGACTGAAGTGACCACCTTGATTGGCTGACGATTGTAACGCGGGAATTCCAAACACCTCTCTTCCGATGATGACTGACAGGTGACAGGTCGGAGAATGCTTGCGCTACACAAGTAGTGCGAAGGACGGAAGATGATTAATAACTGAATAAAAAGGCCTAGCCTAAATGAATAAAGAGTAAGGCAAAACAAATAGCTTAGTAGCCTAATGAAACATAGGCCTATGGATTGATGCAGTAGCCTACCTTTGCAACATTAGGCTATTAAATGAATCTGTCACCATATCCCTAGGCTACGTTTGCAAAGAGGAGAACATTTTAATTTGATTCACAATGAAACATTACATTTCATTTACATGTTAACAATGAGTAGTTTTGGTTGTTGTTGGTGGCGTTATTGCATCCCTTTTATGAATGCAAAATTGTTCCCTTGCGATTGGAAGCTCCTGTTGCGCATAGGCTATTTCAAAACATCGCAACGTAAAATGCCACAAAAAAGCTGTTTATGAATAGGTCTTAGTGAGTTAGGAGTCCTCTCGACTTAACCTGTCCCAGACTTAGGTGCTACTTTTAGGTCTAAAATGCTTCGTGAATTACTTTTTGTGAAAAAATTAAGAGTCCTAAAGTTAGGAGTGACATGCCCATTATTTTTAGGAGTTGCTCCTAAATTCGCCAGTTAGGAGCTACTTTTAGCCTTAAAATTCTTTGTGAATACGGCCCCTGAATAAAAAGGCCTAGCCTAAATGAATCAAGGCAAAACAAATAGCCTAGTAGCCCAATGAAACATACGGATTGATGTAGTATCTTTGTAACATTATTAAATTATTCTGTTACTATGCCTACGTTTGCAAAAGAGAACATTTTAATTTGATTCACACTAATGTTACATTTAATTTACATGTTGACAATGATTAGCCTAGTTTTGGTTGTTGTTGGCGGCATTATTGCATGTTAGTTATGCCTACAATGCAAAATTGCTTCCTCGCGATTGGAAGCTCCTGTAGCTGCATAGGATTTCAAAACCGCAGGTTTATGAATAGGTCTGTGAGTAAGGAGTCCTCTTGACTTCTTTTAAGCTGTCAGAGGTGGGAAGGTGGGATTTTTGGGGGAAGGGCCGGATTAACTGGGCACAATTGTCTGATGGCCCCCCTTCCCCCCAGCCAACGTGAATCGGGTGGTTAGTTAATAGGCCTATCGTGAAGATTTTTCCTGCCATCTAAGGCACGAGCGCATCTGTGAGGCCAAGCCTCACCAAGTAGCTCGTTTGTTTACAACTAACATTCCATTTAATTAAACTGCTTTATAGGCTATGCCGAAATAGTTTTCAACATTTTGAATATTAGTGTCGGGTGAATTGAAATGTTCTCAAAGTAGCCTTATGGCTGAAAGCTGCTTGGGACCCCCCCCCCCCCCCCCCCCTCAAGCAATATAACCATACAAACGCGCTTCCTGCACTCATTGTTTCAAAAGGAGTAATTTTGGCTTTGTCAGAACTGAAGAGCTGTGGACGGCACGGCACACGCAACACAACACAACACAGACCCCGCTTCTCTCGCGTCAGTCACTGACATGAACGAAACACAGAACCCGCTTCTCTCACGGCAGTCACTGACAGTAACCTAGAATAAATGCATGGGGAAAAACACTTCCCCATGACAAAAACATCGTAAAACACTGAAAGTTAATATTTTGTCACTAGCAACATTCATCTGTCCTTTGTCAAATGTATTATGTTCCAAGTACCCTATGCGTAATTCTGCTTCATAAAGTTGAACAAATACATTTGCTTATTTCACAGAAAAATATAAATAGCCAGTCTACAGTGCAGAGTTGGTAAGTTATGGTAGGCCAACCTGCAGTGAACATACAAACAGGGGAAATTATTTCTCTTGCAGCTGAGTAGCCTCAGGTGCGCACGTAGACATAAGGCCGAACATGCAAGCGCCAATGAATCGTGCTCTCACGACAATCGCGCCGTTAAACTTAAATAGGTTAACATCACTCTAAGTTCGCCTTCAAGCAAGGAAAACGATGATTTGAAGACATCTGTTTCGTTGGAAGGGCAAGGGGTAGCAACAGGGCAACACAGAGACAGGCCCGATGGCAGGGCTGTTTTGAGAGTATTAAAATATGGGATATTCTACGGGAAAACATTAAAACGGCAAGACAGCGGGGAAAGTTAAAATACGTGATAAACACGGAAAAAGTTGGCATGCATTGCTTCGGTCCCCGTGCACAGGAAATATTTGTCATACTATTAATCACATATGATTATTTGTGAAATTGTGCAAACAGGCGCAACACATTTGAAAAGGAAGGACTGGTAGCATGCAAGCTCACGGGAAAGATTGATTTAAGAACGTTATCACAAAGTGTGTGGCTGTGGCGCGGGCGGAAGACAATTGGCAGGGGAGGGTCATGTCTTTTTTAACAATTCTGTCGGAGGGTCATTGAACAATTTCTAGCAGGCAAGAGAGGGTCATGCAACTTCCAACTGAAGCACTCAAAATTCCTCCGGTGGCCCCTTCAATAAATAACGATCAGTCCCTAGATTGCTGCTGGGCTATATGTCTTGGTTCTGTTAACAACTCATTGTCAAACGCATAGCCTATCTCGCGGTTGCATCCATTACAAACAAACATGCAATGTGAACGTCTGGGATTGGGGAGAGCACTACATGCTCTACTGAATAAGCACGAAGTCAAACCTTTAAATGAAAAACACTCTTTAATAATCCAAAAAAATAAACCGCTAGTGAAGTAAACTTGTGACCATCAAAAATCGTTTATCGCTTGTAACTCTGTGATACCAGGACGTAACAGGAAGGCATTTGGCTGAGCAACGGAGGTTAATATGCTCCATGTTTTGTCCAAATGATGACTGTCTATCATCGTTGCACTCGGAGAAAACCGGAATGTTTCATTCGTCCCCGTTTCAATCGTCCCGGTTGTACCTACTCAAAACGCAGATAGAACCTTATTATTCTAAGGTAGCGAAATAGCGTTCAGCATGATTCATGCCCAATTAATTCCCCCTGTTAAAGTGTTTGCCTTTGTAGTTTGGTTTCGTGATAGCCTATGATAAACGGCTTATGGCCAAATATGTGAAAACGTTAAAATACAGTAGGAGATATAAACCCGGAAAAAGTTGACAGTGATTTTTTCATAATCACTTTGGAGGGTCATAGACAAAATGTATTGCTGGCGAGGGAGGGTCACGTCTTTTTGGACTAATGCTCCCAAAACTCCTCTGGTAGCCCCTTAAATAAATAACGAACAGTCCCTAATGAAGTAAACTTGTGACCATCAAAAATCGTTTATCGCCTGTAACTCCGTGATAACAGGACATAACAGGAAGGCATTTGGCTGAGCAACGGAGGTTAATACTCTATATTTTGTCCAAATGATGTCTGTCTATCATCGTTGCACTCGGAGAAAACCAGAATGTTTAATTTGTCCTGCGTCTCTACGGCTGCAAACGGGATTCACTCGCAGTTAACCAAATATTTCTTTATTAGGGCAGGGCAGGCATATTTCTGGCTATTACATTATTTCTAAACCAGTCTGCTAAAGTCTGTAGTGAAGTCTGTGTAGGGTTTTCTAGGCTTTATATACAGGGCATGATGAGTGGTGAATGCAGTGCAGCTGGTAGGTAACGAGGGTGAGGCAGAGCAGAGCAGAGCAGGAACAGGTGGAGGTCAGACTTCAATCAGCGTGTGTTACCAGGCAGAGAGAGAGCTCATGACAATATATGTACCGCAAATATGACCGCCGCCCAATCCAGCACATTTTTTCCACAAAAATAAGTCACGCTTGTCAAATTGTGTTCATGTGTTCCTTGTCCACCTGTGTATTTATACCCTCTGTCTTCCCTCAGTCTGTGTTGGTCATTAGTTGTTTGTGTAGTGGGTTACATACGGTTTGTTCAGTTTGCATTTAAGGATTCTTGTAATTCTAAGATTGCCGTGCATTGCTGTACCTTGCCCTGCGTTTGGGTCCAGCTCTCCCTCAGCTAACCGTGACAGTATCTTTCTCAAAATGCTAGTTTATGCCTCAAAAGCAAATATTCATGCCAATGAAACGGTCAGTGCAATCAAAATGATAAGTCATGATGTCATTTAGCATATGTAGAGAAACTGTTTTGTCTTGTTGTCAATGTGTCAGTTTACTATGTAAGTATTTTCTAATGAACAATGTGCAAGGCAGCACTATTTTCTATTTCAAAGTGACACATTATTGTGTGTGGAGGGGGTTGATTACATGATAGTGGATATGTTTTAAAGTTTTTTTTTCTGTGGACAGACATTGTGGACCCTATTTTGGCGATCTAAAATGCATGGTCACTGGCGAATAGCTTAAATACATTTTGGGGTTTGTCCAGTCCACATTCGGGGTGGTTTTGTTATCAAACGTAGCTTGGTGCCAAAAGGGGGTTCTTATGTAATACAGTTTTTCTCAATCGCTTTGGTACATTTCTCAGATCAGAATTGAAATTCTCAAAACTACCTGTTCAATCTTCACATCATTGTGTCACTTTTGCACATCAAAAAAGCAGTTTCTCATTTTTTTGAACAAGTTGCAAATGCTTTAGTACATCCATGCAAATGATTATGTACAATTCTCTGCTGTTTATTATCAATTGCTTATGTCATGTTGATGGGTCTCTGTTGAATAGTCTCACCCCCCACAACATTTAGGCAGTAGTTCATAGCATGAGTCTTTACTTTCAAAATAGCTGAACAAGTTGTCATAATATGTCAAGCATGTTTTTCCTAAGGAGATTGTCCAATGTTTACATTTTTATGATACAAGGACTTGTCATTCTGATGACCGACATGTTCATTGATGCAGATATTTACTTTTGAGAGATGAACTAAGGATTTTGAGCAAGAGACTGGCTTTTGGTAATCCATGGTGTTTTGCTATTTGTACAAATTGTTTTGAGAAACAAACTTACTGTTTTGCAAATGTCGAGGATGATTCGAGAAATGTACCAAAGCGATTGAGAAAAACAGTCATGGGTGTTTTCTTGGTGTAACATCCTTTAAACCAATGAAAATGACATGTCATTCCCTTTAACAGCAAGCAACGCAACTTCAAACAGCGCATCGGTATTTTGATAGTCAGCGATGCATTTGAAAGAATTTTCTTGCACATGAGACCGTATGGAACAGGTATTCCACTATTCCACTGAAAAAAGCAACACTTACCCCAATAATATTCGAATGACTGAATAAAAATCCTGAGGACATTTATCCTGCAGAGGAGTTGCTGCTTACATCTTGTGACGGTATGTCTTCAGCTGTGCTTCATATGGCCTTTTGCTATAAACCAGGCTTTTCTTGGTCAATGGCTTAATTCTTTTTAGATGGTGTAAGATAATGATTTTTAGATAATGCACCAGATCGCACCTTAGGTCGCATTTTTTAATAAAAGAGAACATGGTGAAAAATTTGAATGTAAGATAGGAATAAACTTTGCGCCGTGATAAGAGTACGCTAAGCGCTGCGTTTCTGATCGTCAAAATTGGGTATGACGGTATAAAGAAAACAAAGGCTTTTACAGTATTGTGAAAATGAAAAATGGCCAATATACAATAAATACCTCGTGTTCAGAGCTGTGCACCACGGTGCATCTTTCTATACATCCTGACGTTCCTGTCTATATTTATATCTGCTAGACAGACGACTAGTTATGACAACTAGTTCAACATATTTGCATGTTGACAAAAGTGATGAAATAAGGCCAGTTTGTTTTATGGGGTAGAACTATTCAGCAGGAAACCAGTATAGTGCATTTTGACTAACATGACATTGAAAAAGTCAGTTTCATGTATGTACAATAGCATTGCTATTTGTTCAAAATGGGGAGAAGCGGCTTCAGTGATGTGCACAAGTGATAAGATTATATGGAGTTATAAACAGTTTTGAGATACCATTCTGATATGAGAAAAGTGTCAAAGCAACTGAGAAAAACTGTAACAGTGTTTGACAAAAAAGGAAAACTATACCAAATTAATAATTATTATATAGAATTGATCTTGAAGATGAAGTCTTGTACCTACAGACTGGAAAACTAATCAGCCTGTAACCATGGTCAGTCTGTTCACACTGTCTAGAACCCCACCCCCCCCGCCCCTACACTGAATTCCTACAGGAATTTTCTGATTCCTTTCCACTTTAACTGTCCAAACAGAAAAAATGCTTATACTGGGTGATTTTAATATTCATATGGATAATGTGAACAATTGTCTCACAATTGCATTTCAATCCCTAATTTGATTGACCGTGTCGGTTTTTGCCAAAATGTTAATTCACCCACACACCGAGATAATTATACTATTGATCTAGTCTTGTCATACGGCATAAGCATAGAACAATTAACAATCTTACCACAACATCCCACCTTAACTGACCACCATATAATTACTTTTAAAATGACACTACACTATGCATTACCTAATTCAGCTGAATACTACAGTCGCGGCCTATCTGAAAAAAACTAATGCAGACTTTTTAGGAAAAATTCCACTTACGCTTGCCTCATTCAAGACTCAGGAGGTATCAGATGGCCCTTTCCTTAACCCAGCCGAGGTCAATTTGTTAATGATAATGTGATGAACTCATTACGGTCAACCCAAGACTCTGTAGCACCACTCAAAGAAAACAAGTAAGACGTGCTCCATGGTATACCACACAGACTACCACAAATATATGTATATGTGTATATATATATATATATATATATATATATATATATATATATATATATATATATATATATATAATCAGACACCAAACAGGACGAGGACCACAAAAGCGTCACGTTCAAAAGTTTATTTAAGGGTTGGGGGTTAAGGGGGTTTCAGGGGTTCCGGGGGGGGTACAGGAGTTCCAAGAGTCTGCGTGTGTGTGTTCCCCCAGTAGCCGAACAGCGATGGCAGGAGCTGGATGATCCGGGAAGTCCTGGGGGAAACACACACACAACAGCAATTGAAACGAAGCAGCAGTACAGTCAAGGACTAGGCGGTATTCGTAGAAGAGGGACGGAAGGCAGGTCAAGATTACCGGGGCTGGAGAACACAGAAGTAGTCGAGCGGGTCTGGGATCACAGGCAAAGAGTCAGAGGCGTTTTCCAAAACAGGCAGGTAACTGGTGCTGGTTGCAGACGATCTGACAAGTGTGGACTGAAAAGCAAGGCTTTATATACAGGGCATGATGAGTGGTGAATGCAGTGCAGCTGGTAGGTAACGAGGGTGAGGCAGAGCAGAGCAGAGCAGGAACAGGTGGAGGTCAGACTTCAATCAGCGTGTGTTACCAGGCAGAGAGAGAGCTCATGACAATATATGTACCGCAAATATGACCGCCGCCCAATCCAGCACATTTTTTCCACAAAAATAAGTCACGCTTGTCAAATTGTGTTCATTTACTTTGTTCCTTTTTTGTGTGTTTGTAATTGAGTGTGTGCAGAGTGTGTGTTTTTGTGTATATGTGTTTTGTGTGTGTTTTTTGTGTGTGTGTGTGTGTGTGCTTGTGTTTGTGTATGTAGGTGTGTTTGTATGGGTGCATGTGTATGTGTTTATGTGTTTGTCTGCGTGTTTGTGCGTGTCGTGTGTGTGCGTGTATGTGCATGTGTAGTGTGTGTGTGTGTTTACATGTCTTTGTGTGTGTGTGTGTGTAAAATCAGGGAACCACCTACTCTTTGCGATAAGTGCCATGGGATCTTTAACAACCATGGTGAGTCAGGATCTCAATTTAACATTCATGCAAAGGAAAACATCTCCTGCAGTACAGTGTCCCTGTCACTGCAATAGGACATTGGGATTGACATTTGTTTGGTGGCTTTTGGCCACAGGGAAGAGTGCCACCTACTGGCCAGCCACCAACACCACTTCCAGCAGGAACCTACTCTTCCAAGGAGGTTTCTTATCCAAGTACTAACTAAGCCTGGTTAGCTTCAGTAATATAGTCAGGGTATCTGCTGGTCTGGCTGCTGGCTAAAAACAAAAAGTGAAAGGCATATGATTCTAACTGTCTCACTGAATTGCATTATGCACACTCAATTCTCACTGGTATCTGCTAGACAACAAGTACCAAAACATGATTAGTTCATAGATTTAACATGTAAAATACATTTTATACAACCCCACCCCCATCTTGCCTATTCATAATTCTGGGAAATTCTTGAATTGTGTGCATGTGTGCGTGTACGTGTTTATGTGTGTGTGTGTGTGCATGTGCATGCATGCATACATATGTCTACTGTGTGTGTATGGTGTCATATGTATGATTACTGTGAATGTATGTGTGTGTGTGAATATGTGGTTATGCACATGTTTGCATATGGAATGGGTTAACATGACCCCTGGAGGCAAACATACGCAAAAAATTGGTCATTCTAGGCCCTACGGTTCTCAAGATATTCACAGAAAACTCTGTTGGTGTACGGTCACTAAAT
The DNA here is from genome assembly GCF_018492685.1 of Alosa sapidissima. Classification (NCBI taxonomy): domain Eukaryota; kingdom Metazoa; phylum Chordata; class Actinopteri; order Clupeiformes; family Clupeidae; genus Alosa; species Alosa sapidissima. The sequence goes on from NC_055964.1 coordinate 18,289,910, forward strand.
GTACACATAAATTCATTTATTGTATGGCCCCCCATAAACAAAAGTCCACGAAACTTGGCATGCATTCAGAGGGTGTCATAATGATCCTACACTTTCAATTTCGTGCAGTTTTCACCATGTTAGGTCACAGATACCTGCGATTACAATACCTCATCATGAAATGAGTGGTTATGGAATAAGTTGACATGGCCGCTTAAGATCAACATACAAAAAAAGGTTGTCCTCCTAAACCAGGGGTTCTCAAAGTTTTGATTGGTGAGGGCCAATTCAGGAACCCAACATTGAACTGAGGGCCGCCAAAGGGGCAGGGGGAGAAAAAAAAAACTGGAAAAAAATCCTATTTGTAATCATTTTAAAGACCAGGTTGCATCTCTACAGTTTCTATTTATTGCATTAAACATATTTTCATTCATAACTGAGGCTAAACCTGGCAAAACAATGCACACACAATCCCTGGGGTTCTCTACCCTGAACAGACAAATTTGGGATATAACAGTTCTGGTTGCAGTCCATTTCAAGTACAAACTTATTCAGAACAAACAGTCTCAGTGTGCCTTGCTTCCTATCAGTATAGGCCTTATTCTGGGCCAATTCCAGCTACCAAAGCACCACTGGAAAACCTGACGGCCATGAAACACCACTAAACGGAGATTCATTCTTTTCAAAGCACACAGTACAGTTGTACAGTTTTAACATTTTTACAGATGTTATCAGATGTTATCGCGGGCCGCCAGAATTGTTTCCGCGGGCCGCCTTTGGCCCCCGGGCCGCACTTTGAGAACCTATGTCATAAACCCTACGGTTCTCGAGATATTCACAGAAAACTGTGTCCCCTACCCTCCTTTCGGGGGGTCCAGTCCAGCAGGGGGGCTACAGATCAAAACGAAAAACAATGGTTCCATGCTATCCTTGTGGAGCTACATGCCCACCAAGTTTCATGCACCCGGTCTTTCAGTGTCCTGGGAATCCTTGACAGAAAATTGGCCATGCGAAAAAAATAAATAAATCTGACTAAACCGCTTCGCTGCGCGGCGGTCATAATAATACAAAATTTCTCTTTACCACAATCTCCTGCCTGACAAAGAGCCATAACGAAGTAACCCAATCTATCCCTATAAGCCTAAACAGTGATGACTTCATGAACTTTTTCAATGACAAAATTGAAACAATTAGAGATAAGATTAATAACCAATTAGTTTCACCAAATATTCATACTCCATTTCTGAACGATAGCGAAAACATAATAGAATCACAGATGAGACATATTAGACCTCACTTCCGCAATTTCCTCATCAAAATCTACAACTAGTCTACTAGACCCTATTCCTACTCACCTTCTTAAGACTGCTCTCCCTTTCCTGGACAATGCTTTGCTCCAGATTATAAATAATTCAATGCTATTAGGGCATGTACCACAGTCGTTTAAGTTATCTGTTATTAAGCCATCCCTCAAAAAACCTAGCCTTGACCCTAACAACCTGGCCAACTATAGGCATATCTAATCTCCCTTTAATGTCAAAAATACTAGAAAAAATAGTGTCCAAACAAATTGGTGCCTTCTTACATATGAACAAAATCCAGGGATTATATCAATCTGGCTTCAGAGCTGATATCCTATACTCATCACAGGCTACATATAATGATCTTCCACTGACCTCATCCACAAGTGTTAAAAACCGAGGAGTTATAATTGACCAGGATCTATCACTAAATAATCGCATAAAACAGATCACCAAAACTTCATTTTACCATTTAAGGAACATTTCAAAGATTTCGTGGACTTATCCTTACCAGATGCCGAGAAATTAATCCATGCTTTTGTCACCTCAAGGATAGACTATTGCAATGCTCTATACACTGGCTGCAATAATACCTGTCTAAAGAGCTTACAGTTTATACAAATGCAGCTGCTCACACTCACTAGGACTAAAAAATATGAACATATTTCCCCTATCCTAGCATCTCTACACTGGCTACCTGTTAAAAGTCGCATCAAAATATTACTTCTAACATACATAGCCATAAATGGCCGGGCACCTGAATATATTAAAGATCTCCTAGTCCCATATAACCCACCTAGACCGCTGCGATCACAGAATACTGGACTTCTTGTAATCCCAAGAATCTCAAAAATTACAGTAGGATGCAGAGCTTTCTGCTACCGTGCACCCCTCCTCTGGAATAATCTCCCTCCCTAAATTCGATTAGCAGACACCCTCCCTATTTTTAAGTATAGGTTTAAAACATACCTCTTTAGTGCCTCCCATAGTTAGGTATGGTGCAGTGTGGAACTTTGCCCACCTCAGGGTTTTTTGGAATGGACCCTGCTGTGTCTTCGTGTGACTTGCACCCCAGTCATGTGAGCGACGGTGGTCACTGACCATACCTGCGCTGGTGTCGACTACCCTTCACCATGCCTTAGTTATGCTAGCATAGTGCTGTCATGGATTTTACATGTGTCACGCCATACAACCCCCCCCCCCTCTCCTCTCTGTTCTTCCCTCTCTCTCAACTCTCCATCTCTTGCCTATTCTCACTATGGTATAACACTATAGTACCATTGATATACTTATTGATATTAACCATTTTGATTTATAGTAAAACTAACCCACTCCACATCTCTCTTTCTTCCCCCTTTACCTCACTTGTGAGTTATACCATTGCCAGTTATTAGCCATCCTTGTGTTTGGCCCTCATCTCACCTGAAGTCCCATCCCTACGACGATCGCCTATTGCTGTCCCCCCTGCCCGGATTCCTGGCCCGTAAAGCCAAGCAACCCATTACTTGCCCTATGACAACTCCTAATTTCCTTGGACAATTCCATTTCCTACACTGGACTATTTGAACTGTCTGACACTAAATAGGATTCATGCATTATCACACTGGATATGTAACCATCCCACCTCTTGTAATACACCTCAGGTAGCTTTAAACACCATGTTCTATTGGCTACATCTGACTAACTTATGCATTTAACATGTATACAGACCTTACTGTTCTGTAACTGACCCTAGGCAGATAATTCAGGCCCTTGAGTCGTGGATCTGCTCGAGGTTTCTTCCTATATGTATCTCCAATTCTAGGGAGTTTTTCCTCACCCCTGTTACCCATGGGCCTTCTTTTCTTTTCTCTGATTGTCTAACATTCTGTAAAGCACCATGAGACATGTGTAATATTTTGGCGCTCTATAAGTAAATTAAATGAAATAAAACATTTAGCCATGAAATGATGGACTTTCATGTGGGATGGGAATCAGTGAAGGACTGGAAATCTGGAATTTGGGCAGATGCCCGAAGTGCCGTTTGGGCCCGTCATACAGTGGCATGATTGTCACAGCCATGCAGCCCCTTGATTGTAAACAGCAGCCCCAAGATCATCTCTCTCTCCCCCCTTCCAAAAGTCAATAATGTTTTTGAGTAAATCCTCCATATCCTTCACACCAAGTACGGCAATCTGATCAGTATAAGATAAGAGTCTCTACATCACATTCATGGTTACCCTCTACAGTCTACAGTCACAAACTTTTACATCAGTCTGCATAGTTTATTTGATCACTTGTTTGCAAAAGGTAAAATAAAGCAATGCCTTCTGGGAATTTCAAGACAGAATCAAGTAGACCACGTCTACATCTGTATGGTTGTTGGAAGTTGGCTGCTATACTGTTGACTGAGATAAAGCGAGCAAAACAAAACTAGAATGCATTTCAGAGGAACTGTGGAGTGTGGTTGCACAGGTGTGGTTCACTAACGTGAGCAGATAGTGAAATATGGTGCGTTGAACTCCACTTGATCCAAGGATTCCAACAGTACCTCATTTTTAAAAATCGGGCGTAAAGGTCAAAGGTTATATGCATTAATGTACATCAGAAACGCCAAAACCATTTTTGCTAGTTGGAGCGACCCCTAGGTCAAAGGGAACCTCACACAATATTTTTTTCCCAGGATGGTACCGCCTTTTTTGCCTCTGATTGGCTAGAAGGGCTCTCGCCCAATTGGTTATTTGATTTGGCCGTGAAACGTCATCTCACGTTCATGTCAGGCTGTCGGCAAGTCTGTTTTGATCGTCTTTACATTACAACAGAAGTAAACGAAGTCAATCCAACAGGCTAATAAGAAAGCGCTATAAGTGCGTGCCGTCAGATTTATATTCCAAGGTCACAATTGCATAGCTTGTGTAGATCGTGTTTAGATTAGTCCTATAGTTTATGTTGAACATGTAAACTTGGGCGTACAAATCTGACCAGCCTACATTTAGTAAATTCGCTGTGGCTCTCAAGCACTGAACAGTTATCCTATTAAGGAGTTTGCAGACTTCTGCATTGCCTGGGTTTAAGATAAAACAGCCCTATTTTGCCCAGCTGTGTGCAATAATTACTAGTAATGTTTAACATGCAGTCAATGTTGTTGCACAAATATTGTTTATTATTTGCCTTGAAATGACTACTATGCTAGCTTGCAAGCTTCAGGGTTTGTAGGAAAGAGATTGTCTCTAGATTCTAGATTATCAGCACTCATGCAATGTTAGGTTCACAATAAATCAAATCTGTCATATTTGAATCATACTGTGGTGTCTTTTCTGCAATTGGCTGACTGTGGCTTCATTAATATGTGGTAGCCTATTACAAATGATAATGCCTTTGCTTTGGTAATAATTTGTATGTAATAGTTTTATTAAATAGTTTCTGTTGAGCAGGCAGGATACAAGGTAGGACGAACACATCTCTCGTCACCTCTGGGAGCCTTAATGAACTCTGTGTTGACTGAATTCTGTTAATTGTTCTGCTGTTCTAAGCCTATGATGGCTGGGAATACTTGGAGCCTAATTGTTAGAGGTTGTTGGAGCGGCTGGCTTTTCCGTGCATCAAAAGTTCTATCTGCCAGCTGCTGTTGTTTATGGCATGGGAGTTTACGTTCACCATCACTGGGGCTATTAAAAGTGTGTGTTCTATCCGTGTGTCAAACATTCTATCTGCGAGTTGCGCCCTGGGCCGGTGGTGGGTGGAATACAAGGGCCGTTTTTTGTTCCCAGTCTGTCACTGATGGGAATCATTATGTATCTCAAGGTAACATTTTCTTCAAGGTGTACCATCTCTTCTCAAAGCAACAATCTAGATATTTTATGAGCATTTTTACGTTCACTTTTACACCATTACCGATAACTTGTAACTGGAAACTAGTCTATAGCACAGATTTATACGTCACAGTTTACCCATTCTCACACACATTTACAAGTATCGATGATGAACCAGCACAACTTGATTAGCATACTTTTGCATCCATTTTCACTGAGTTGGAAATTTTTTTCTTTTACCATATGCCGAAGTATGCTCAGGCACAGGATATGTACTGTACAAAGTTTCATACAAGTAAATATATATATATATATATATATATATATATATATATATTTACTTGTATGAAACTTTCATTATTCTGTTATCAGGACCACGTAAGAAAAGATCATAACATCATAACTGTATAAAGCATCTTTAGATATTTTGTCAGACAAAAACATCCCTGTAGTGGTGAAACCAAAAGGAGACTTTATGAATGTCACTATCTGATGGTTTGGGTATATCCTCTGATACCATGACATGATCCATATGATGGTATGCATTATGTGAACTTGACATGTAACATTTCACTTCTGGATTTAGGTTAGTTCATTGTTGCTGCCAGGCAACATAGCAGTCTTTTCTGAGAAAGTGTCAAGTCAAGTCAAGTCAAGTCGGCTTTATTGTCAATTTCTTTACATGCACTGGTCATACAAAGAATTGAAATTTCGTTTTTTACTTTCCCATGCAGACATAGACATACTTTAAATACAGACATAGACATACTTTAGACATAGACATAGCCATAGACAATAAACATTAAATTAAAGTGCGAGACTGAAATATAGAACATATATCAAAATATAGAAATATAGGACATATATCAAAAAAATAGAGGTAGTTGTGTTGTATATTTACATAGTCTTAACAGTTACATGAAGTTTAAACTTGTGCTTGTGTGACCTGTATATTTACATTAATATGCAGTAATTTCTAGTATATCAGGCTTGATGTGAAGCAGCAACACGTTAGGCTGTGCAGTCACAGTGCAGTTCCACAGGGCGGTGTTGGGGGGGGGGGGGGTTAGGCTAGACAGGATCCTAGGTTCCTAGGTTTCTGGCTGGCTGGTGGGGGGGGGGGGGCTGTCAGTGATGGGAGAGTGGGTAGATTGTTCAGCATCCTGATTGCTTGGTGGATGAAGCTACTTGCAAGTCTGGTGGTGCGGGAGCGGAGGCTCCTGTACCTCTTTCCAGAGGGCAGGAGGCTGAACAGTTCGTGTGCAGGGTGGGTTGTGTCCTTGACAATCATTAGTGCTTTGCGGGTGAGGCGGGTGGTGTAAATGTCCTGCAGGGAGGGGAGTGGTGCTCCAATGATCCTCTTAGCTGTGTTAACAATGCGCTGGAGGGTCTTCCTGTTCTGATCTGTGCAGCTTCCGCCCCACACTGTGATGCTGCTGGACACGATGCTCTCGATGGTCCCTCTGTACAATGTAGTCATGACGGGAGGCGTGGCACTTGCCTTCTTCAATTTGCGCAAGAAGTAGAGGCGCTGCTGGGCTTTCTTCGCCAGTGATGCTGTGTTGGTGGTCCAGGAGAGGTCGTCGCTGATGTGCACCCCCAGAAATTTTGTGCTGTTCACTCTCTCCACAGCATCTCCGTCGATGGACAGTGGTGGCAGTTGTTTGTGGCCTCTCTGAAAGTTGACAACAATCTCCTTGGTCTTGCTGACATTCAGCAGGAGGTTGTTGTCTTTGCACCATTTAGCCAGCAGGTCTACTTCTTCTCTGTAGTGAGCCTCATCGCCCTTAGTGATGAGGCCCACCAGTGTTGTGTCGTCCGCAAACTTCACCAGATGGTTGGAGCTGTGAGTGGTTGTACAGTCATGTGTTAGCAGTGTGAAGAGCAGGGGGCTGAGCACACACCCTTGAGGGGCCCCCGTGCTCAGGGTCAGAGTGCTTGAGGTGTTGTTCCCGACACGTACTGCTTGTGGTCTCTGCAACAGGAAGTCCAGCAGCCAGTTGCAGAGGGAGGTACTGAATCCTAGCTTGTCCAGTTTGCTGATGAGTTGTTGTGGTATTATGGTATTGAATGCTGAACTGAAGTCTATGAACAGCATTCTCACATATGAGTCTTTATTGTCCAAGTGGGTGAGGGCTGGATGGAGGGCAGAGCAGATTGCATCCTCCGTGGATCGTTTGGCTCGGTATGCAAACTGGAAGGGATCCAGGGTGGGGGGTAGGGTGGCTTTGATGTGTGACATGACTAGCCGTTCGAAGCACTTCATGATTATGGGCGTGAGTGCTACAGGACGGTAGTCATTGAAGCATGATGGTGATGATTTCTTTGGCACGGGTATGATGGTGGCAGTTTTGAAAAGTGATGGGATGACTGCTTGCTCCAGAGAGGTGTTGAAAATAAACATCCTTCAGCTCTTCTGCACAGTCCTTCAACACTCGTCCTGGTATGTTGTCTGGGCCTGCTGCTTTGCGTGCGTTAATGGTGGCTAGTGTCCTCTTCACGCTGGCAGAGGACAGGTACAGGGGTTGGTCGTGGGGGGGAGGTGGGGTTTTCTGTGGGTGAGTGTCATTTTGTGCTTCAAAACGGGCGAAAAAACTGTTCAGGTCATTTAGCAGAGAGGTGTTGTTCTCACAGCTCCGTGGCGCAGGCTTGTAGTCAGTGATGGCCTGTATGCCCTGCCACAGGCTCTGTGCATCTCTGCTGTCTTTGAAGTGTGTTGTTATTTTATAATCCTTTTTTGCCTTCCTGATGCCCTGGGACAGGTTAGCCCTCGCTGTTCTTAGGCCAGCTACATCTCCAGCTCTGAAGGCTTTGTCTCTGGCCCTCAGCAGTCTGTGGACGTCTCCTGTTCAGCCATGGCTTCTGGTTGGCCCGAGTGGTGATGTGTTTTATTTCTGTAACATCATCGATGCATTTGGTGATGTAGGAGGTCACAGTGTCTGTGTATTCCTCAATGTCAATGTGGTTGTTGTGGGTGGCAGCTGTTTTGAAAATATCCCAGTCTGTTGTTTCAAAGCAATCCTGAAGTTGTGAGACGGCCCCCTCCGGCCACACTCTCACCTCCTTCAGAACTGGTTTGGTGACTTTTGCTCTTTGTCTGTATCGGGGCAGCAGCAGGATGATAATGTGGTCTGACTGCCCGATGTGGGGGAGGGGTTTGGCTTTGTAGGCTTCTTTCTGTGGGGTGTAAACAAGGTCCTGGGTGTTTTGTCCTCTTGTTAGGAAGTTTACATGTTGGTGAAATTTTGTTTCAGTTCTGTTTTGAGATTGGCGTGATTGAAGTCTCCAGCGATGATTGTGAAGGCATCCGGGTGTTCACTTTGTTGTTCACTGACGGCCCGATACAGCTCATTCAGTGTCATGCTCCTGTCACTGTTTTTGTTGCTGGGGGGGATGTACACCGCGACCAGCAGAATCGCGGTGAATTCCCTGGGGAGGTAGAAGGGTCGGCTTAATGATCATAAACTCCGCCAGTGGAGAGCAGTGTCTATGTACTACCGTAGCGTCTCGGCACCAAGCATCATGTGTGTAAACACAAACTCCTCCACCACGTTTTTTGTCTGCTAGGGCTCGATAGCACGTTAGCTGCTCCAGGTGTATAGCAGAGTCGGGGATGTTATCGTTGAGCCATGATTCAGTGAGAACAGTCACGCAGCAGTTACTCACTGTCTTGTTTGCTGATCTTACTGTAGCATAAAGCATCTTTAGATAAGGCAATTGTTTTCTTTTACCATATGCCGCATTAGTGAGGTATGCTCAGGCACAGGATATGTACTGTACAAAAATAAAAAAAACCCTAAAATGTATTTCTAGAAAATATTAAATGTATTTCTATACAGGTTCTGACTTGAAATACAATATATATATATATATATATATATATATATATATATATATATATATATATATAAACACTTGTATGAAACTTTCATTATTCTGTTATAATCAGGACCACATACATTGATGGGTAAGAAAAGATCATAACATCATAACTGTAGCATAAAGCATCTTTAGATAAGGCAAAAACATCCCTGTAGTGGTGAAACCAAAAGGAGACTTTATGAATGCCACTATCTGATGGTTTGGGTATATCCTCTGATACCATGACATGATCCATATGATGGTATGCATTATGTGAACTTGACATGTAACATTTCACTTCTGGATTTAAGTTAGTTCATTGTTGCTGCCAGGCAACATAGCAGTCTTTTCTGAGAAAGTGTCAAGTCAAGTCAAGTCAAGTTGGCTTTATTGTCAATTTCTTTACATGCACTGGTCATACAAAGAATTGAAATTTCGTTTTTTACTTTCCCATGCAGACATAGACATACTTTAAATACAGACATAGACATACTTTAGACATAGACATAGCCATAGACAATAAACATTAAATTAAAGTGCGAGACTGAAATATAGAACATATATCAAAATATAGAAATATAGGACATATATCAAAAAAATAGAGGTAGTTGTGTTGTATATTTACATAGTCTTAACAGTTACATGAAGTTTAAACTTGTGCTTGTGTGACCTGTATATTTACATTAATATGCAGTAATTTCTAGTATATCAGGCTTGATGTGAAGCAGCAACACGTTAGGCTGTGCAGTCACAGTGCAGTTCCACAGGGCGGTGTTGGGGGGGGGGGGGGTTAGGCTAGACAGGATCCTAGGTTCCTAGGTTTCTGGCTGGCTGGTGGGGGGGGGGGGGGCTGTCAGTGATGGGAGAGTGGGTAGATTGTTCAGCATCCTGATTGCTTGGTGGATGAAGCTACTTGCAAGTCTGGTGGTGCGGGAGCGGAGGCTCCTGTACCTCTTTCCAGAGGGCAGGAGGCTGAACAGTTCGTGTGCAGGGTGGGTTGTGTCCTTGACAATCATTAGTGCTTTGCGGGTGAGGCGGGTGGTGTAAATGTCCTGCAGGGAGGGGAGTGGTGCTCCAATGATCCTCTTAGCTGTGTTAACAATGCGCTGGAGGGTCTTCCTGTTCTGATCTGTGCAGCTTCCGCCCCACACTGTGATGCTGCTGGACACGATGCTCTCGATGGTCCCTCTGTACAATGTAGTCATGACGGGAGGCGTGGCACTTGCCTTCTTCAATTTGCGCAAGAAGTAGAGGCGCTGCTGGGCTTTCTTCGCCAGTGATGCTGTGTTGGTGGTCCAGGAGAGGTCGTCGCTGATGTGCACCCCCAGAAATTTTGTGCTGTTCACTCTCTCCACAGCATCTCCGTCGATGGACAGTGGTGGCAGTTGTTTGTGGCCTCTCTGAAAGTTGACAACAATCTCCTTGGTCTTGCTGACATTCAGCAGGAGGTTGTTGTCTTTGCACCATTTAGCCAGCAGGTCTACTTCTTCTCTGTAGTGAGCCTCATCGCCCTTAGTGATGAGGCCCACCAGTGTTGTGTCGTCCGCAAACTTCACCAGATGGTTGGAGCTGTGAGTGGTTGTACAGTCATGTGTTAGCAGTGTGAAGAGCAGGGGGCTGAGCACACACCCTTGAGGGGCCCCCGTGCTCAGGGTCAGAGTGCTTGAGGTGTTGTTCCCGACACGTACTGCTTGTGGTCTCTGCAACAGGAAGTCCAGCAGCCAGTTGCAGAGGGAGGTACTGAATCCTAGCTTGTCCAGTTTGCTGATGAGTTGTTGTGGTATTATGGTATTGAATGCTGAACTGAAGTCTATGAACAGCATTCTCACATATGAGTCTTTATTGTCCAAGTGGGTGAGGGCTGGATGGAGGGCAGAGCAGATTGCATCCTCCGTGGATCGTTTGGCTCGGTATGCAAACTGGAAGGGATCCAGGGTGGGGGGTAGGGTGGCTTTGATGTGTGACATGACTAGCCGTTCGAAGCACTTCATAATTATGGGCGTGAGTGCTACAGGACGGTAGTCATTGAAGCATGATGGTGATGATTTCTTTGGCACGGGTATGATGGTGGCAGTTTTGAAAAGTGATGGGATGACTGCTTGCTCCAGAGAGGTGTTGAAAATAAACATCCTTCAGCTCTTCTGCACAGTCCTTCAACACTCGTCCTGGTATGTTGTCTGGGCCTGCTGCTTTGCGTGCGTTAATGGTGGCTAGTGTCCTCTTCACGCTGGCAGAGGACAGGTACAGGGGTTGGTCGTGGGGGGGAGGTGGGGTTTTCTGTGGGTGAGTGTCATTTTGTGCTTCAAAACGGGCGAAAAAACTGTTCAGGTCATTTAGCAGAGAGGTGTTGTTCTCACAGCTCCGTGGCGCAGGCTTGTAGTCAGTGATGGCCTGTATGCCCTGCCACAGGCTCTGTGCATCTCTGCTGTCTTTGAAGTGTGTTGTTATTTTATAATCCTTTTTTGCCTTCCTGATGCCCTGGGACAGGTTAGCCCTCGCTGTTCTTAGGCCAGCTACATCTCCAGCTCTGAAGGCTTTGTCTCTGGCCCTCAGCAGTCTGTGGACGTCTCCTGTTCAGCCATGGCTTCTGGTTGGCCCGAGTGGTGATGTGTTTTATTTCTGTAACATCATCGATGCATTTGGTGATGTAGGAGGTCACAGTGTCTGTGTATTCCTCAATGTCAATGTGGTTGTTGTGGGTGGCAGCTGTTTTGAAAATATCCCAGTCTGTTGTTTCAAAGCAATCCTGAAGTTGTGAGACGGCCCCCTCCGGCCACACTCTCACCTCCTTCAGAACTGGTTTGGTGACTTTTGCTCTTTGTCTGTATCGGGGCAGCAGCAGGATGATAATGTGGTCTGACTGCCCGATGTGGGGGAGGGGTTTGGCTTTGTAGGCTTCTTTCTGTGGGGTGTAAACAAGGTCCTGGGTGTTTTGTCCTCTTGTTAGGAAGTTTACATGTTGGTGAAATTTTGTTTCAGTTCTGTTTTGAGATTGGCGTGATTGAAGTCTCCAGCGATGATTGTGAAGGCATCCGGGTGTTCACTTTGTTGTTCACTGACGGCCCGATACAGCTCATTCAGTGTCATGCTCCTGTCACTGTTTTTGTTGCTGGGGGGGATGTACACCGCGACCAGCAGAATCGCGGTGAATTCCCTGGGGAGGTAGAAGGGTCGGCTTAATGATCATAAACTCCGCCAGTGGAGAGCAGTGTCTATGTACTACCGTAGCGTCTCGGCACCAAGCATCATGTGTGTAAACACAAACTCCTCCACCACGTTTTTTGTCTACTAGGGCTCGATAGCACGTTAGCTGCTCCAGGTGTATAGCAGAGTCGGGGATGTTATCGTTGAGCCATGATTCAGTGAGAACAGTCACGCAGCAGTTACTCACTGTCTTGTTTGCTGATCTTACTGTAGCATAAAGCATCTTTAGATAAGGCAATTGTTTTCTTTTACCATATGCCGCATTAGTGAGGTATGCTCAGGCACAGGATATGTACTGTACAAAAATAAAAAAAACCCTAAAATGTATTTCTAGAAAATATTAAATGTATTTCTATACAGGTTCTGACTTGAAATACAATATATATATATATATATATATATATATATATATATATATATATATATAAACACTTGTATGAAACTTTCATTATTCTGTTATAATCAGGACCACATACATTGATGGGTAAGAAAAGATCATAACATCATAACTGTAGCATAAAGCATCTTTAGATAAGGCAAAAACATCCCTGTAGTGGTGAAACCAAAAGGAGACTTTATGAATGCCACTATCTGATGGTTTGGGTATATCCTCTGATACCATGACATGATCCATATGATGGTATGCATTATGTGAACTTGACATGTAACATTTCACTTCTGGATTTAAGTTAGTTCATTGTTGCTGCCAGGCAACATAGCAGTCTTTTCTGAGAAAGTGTCAAGTCAAGTCAAGTCAAGTCGGCTTTATTGTCAATTTCTTTACATGCACTGGTCATACAAAGAATTGAAATTTCGTTTTTTACTTTCCCATGCAGACATAGACATACTTTAAATACAGACATAGACATACTTTAGACATAGACATAGCCATAGACAATAAACATTAAATTAAAGTGCGAGACTGAAATATAGAACATATATCAAAATATAGAAATATAGGACATATATCAAAAAAATAGAGGTAGTTGTGTTGTATATTTACATAGTCTTAACAGTTACATGAAGTTTAAACTTGTGCTTGTGTGACCTGTATATTTACATTAATATGCAGTAATTTCTAGTATATCAGGCTTGATGTGAAGCAGCAACACGTTAGGCTGTGCAGTCACAGTGCAGTTCCACAGGGCGGTGTTGGGGGGGGGGGGGTTAGGCTAGACAGGATCCTAGGTTCCTAGGTTTCTGGCTGGCTGGTGGGGGGGGGAGGGGCTGTCAGTGATGGGAGAGTGGGTAGATTGTTCAGCATCCTGATTGCTTGGTGGATGAAGCTACTTGCAAGTCTGGTGGTGCGGGAGCGGAGGCTCCTGTACCTCTTTCCAGAGGGCAGGAGGCTGAACAGTTCGTGTGCAGGGTGGGTTGTGTCCTTGACAATCATTAGTGCTTTGCGGGTGAGGCGGGTGGTGTAAATGTCCTGCAGGGAGGGGAGTGGTGCTCCAATGATCCTCTTAGCTGTGTTAACAATGCGCTGGAGGGTCTTCCTGTTCTGATCTGTGCAGCTTCCGCCCCACACTGTGATGCTGCTGGACACGATGCTCTCGATGGTCCCTCTGTACAATGTAGTCATGACGGGAGGCGTGGCACTTGCCTTCTTCAATTTGCGCAAGAAGTAGAGGCGCTGCTGGGCTTTCTTCGCCAGTGATGCTGTGTTGGTGGTCCAGGAGAGGTCGTCGCTGATGTGCACCCCCAGAAATTTTGTGCTGTTCACTCTCTCCACAGCATCTCCGTCGATGGACAGTGGTGGCAGTTGTTTGTGGCCTCTCTGAAAGTTGACAACAATCTCCTTGGTCTTGCTGACATTCAGCAGGAGGTTGTTGTCTTTGCACCATTTAGCCAGCAGGTCTACTTCTTCTCTGTAGTGAGCCTCATCGCCCTTAGTGATGAGGCCCACCAGTGTTGTGTCGTCCGCAAACTTCACCAGATGGTTGGAGCTGTGAGTGGTTGTACAGTCATGTGTTAGCAGTGTGAAGAGCAGGGGGCTGAGCACACACCCTTGAGGGGCCCCCGTGCTCAGGGTCAGAGTGCTTGAGGTGTTGTTCCCGACACGTACTGCTTGTGGTCTCTGCAACAGGAAGTCCAGCAGCCAGTTGCAGAGGGAGGTACTGAATCCTAGCTTGTCCAGTTTGCTGATGAGTTGTTGTGGTATTATGGTATTGAATGCTGAACTGAAGTCTATGAACAGCATTCTCACATATGAGTCTTTATTGTCCAAGTGGGTGAGGGCTGGATGGAGGGCAGAGCAGATTGCATCCTCCGTGGATCGTTTGGCTCGGTATGCAAACTGGAAGGGATCCAGGGTGGGGGGTAGGGTGGCTTTGATGTGTGACATGACTAGCCGTTCGAAGCACTTCATAATTATGGGCGTGAGTGCTACAGGACGGTAGTCATTGAAGCATGATGGTGATGATTTCTTTGGCACGGGTATGATGGTGGCAGTTTTGAAAAGTGATGGGATGACTGCTTGCTCCAGAGAGGTGTTGAAAATAAACATCCTTCAGCTCTTCTGCACAGTCCTTCAACACTCGTCCTGGTATGTTGTCTGGGCCTGCTGCTTTGCGTGCGTTAATGGTGGCTAGTGTCCTCTTCACGCTGGCAGAGGACAGGTACAGGGGTTGGTCGTGGGGGGGAGGTGGGGTTTTCTGTGGGTGAGTGTCATTTTGTGCTTCAAAACGGGCGAAAAAACTGTTCAGGTCATTTAGCAGAGAGGTGTTGTTCTCACAGCTCCGTGGCGCAGGCTTGTAGTCAGTGATGGCCTGTATGCCCTGCCACAGGCTCTGTGCATCTCTGCTGTCTTTGAAGTGTGTTGTTATTTTATAATCCTTTTTTGCCTTCCTGATGCCCTGGGACAGGTTAGCCCTCGCTGTTCTTAGGCCAGCTACATCTCCAGCTCTGAAGGCTTTGTCTCTGGCCCTCAGCAGTCTGTGGACGTCTCCTGTTCAGCCATGGCTTCTGGTTGGCCCGAGTGGTGATGTGTTTTATTTCTGTAACATCATCGATGCATTTGGTGATGTAGGAGGTCACAGTGTCTGTGTATTCCTCAATGTCAATGTGGTTGTTGTGGGTGGCAGCTGTTTTGAAAATATCCCAGTCTGTTGTTTCAAAGCAATCCTGAAGTTGTGAGACGGCCCCCTCCGCCCACACTCTCACCTCCTTCAGAACTGGTTTGGTGACTTTTGCTCTTTGTCTGTATCGGGGCAGCAGCAGGATGATAATGTGGTCTGACTGCCCGATGTGGGGGAGGGGTTTGGCTTTGTAGGCTTCTTTCTGTGGGGTGTAAACAAGGTCCTGGGTGTTTTGTCCTCTTGTTAGGAAGTTTACATGTTGGTGAAATTTTGTTTCAGTTCTGTTTTGAGATTGGCGTGATTGAAGTCTCCAGCGATGATTGTGAAGGCATCCGGGTGTTCACTTTGTTGTTCACTGACGGCCCGATACAGCTCATTCAGTGTCATGCTCCTGTCACTGTTTTTGTTGCTGGGGGGGATGTACACCGCGACCAGCAGAATCGCGGTGAATTCCCTGGGGAGGTAGAAGGGTCGGCTTAATGATCATAAACTCCGCCAGTGGAGAGCAGTGTCTATGTACTACCGTAGCGTCTCGGCACCAAGCATCATGTGTGTAAACACAAACTCCTCCACCACGTTTTTTGTCTGCTAGGGCTCGATAGCACGTTAGCTGCTCCAGGTGTATAGCAGAGTCGGGGATGTTATCGTTGAGCCATGATTCAGTGAGAACAGTCACGCAGCAGTTACTCACTGTCTTGTTTGCTGATCTTACTGTAGCATAAAGCATCTTTAGATAAGGCAATTGTTTTCTTTTACCATATGCCGCATTAGTGAGGTATGCTCAGGCACAGGATATGTACTGTACAAAAATAAAAAAAACCCTAAAATGTATTTCTAGAAAATATTAAATGTATTTCTATACAGGTTCTGACTTGAAATACAATATATATATATATATATATATATATATATATATATATATATATATATATATATAAACACTTGTATGAAACTTTCATTATTCTGTTATAATCAGGACCACATACATTGATGGGTAAGAAAAGATCATAACATCATAACTGTAGCATAAAGCATCTTTAGATAAGGCAAAAACATCCCTGTAGTGGTGAAACCAAAAGGAGACTTTATGAATGCCACTATCTGATGGTTTGGGTAGATCCTCTGATACCATGACATGATCCAACCATGATGGTATGCATTATGTGAACTTGACATGCAACATTTCACTTCTGGATTTAGGTTAGTTCATTGTTGCTGCCAGGCAACATAGCAGTCTTTTCTGAGAAAGTGTGTAAACACAAAGCATTTAGTGGTGTGGCTTCATTCCTCATCCAATCTGCAAGGCCATTACTGGTAAAGGAACAAATGTGAGATAAGAATCTGTGATGACAACAGCAGTCAAGCTACCATTTACTTTGAGAATGTCACCAGGTCCCCCTGGTTGAAAAACATCCCAAAAGAATACTATGTTTCTACCACATTGTCTTACCAGTATTGGCATGTGGCAGTGTCATTTTCAGTCAGAACAAACATATTGGTCAAGAGAAAATCAACATTAAATCAATATTTGCCAGGGGTATGAATAATTTTGTTCTTAACTGTACTTGTGTGTATTACAATTTTTGCAGATTGCTCACACACTTTTTGCAGAATGGCTCATTGTGCAAAACTCTATGCTCAACCAGAGTAAGACATAGCACTTTGAGATAAAAATGAAACTGCAGTCAACACCTAACAATATTTTTTTTTCAAAATGTCATTCTTGACACATGAATCATTTAAATTACTCTTTCAAGTCAGCAACAACACATTGATATGGTTGATATAAACACTAATTTATGATCTGTAATGTAATTTTCTCAGTCTTTTGTGAAACTCAAGATTAGAAATGCTCAACTCACATTTTGATCATGTGATGGGTTTTCCCAGATCCCATAAAAAAATGTCCCACCTCCACTTCAGGTTTGGTTCAGTATCTGTATGATAGTCATAAAGGACTAACAATTAGCATCCTGAGGCTGTGATTGGTCAACACTGCTACAGTGACTTCTTGCTTCTGTGATTGGTCAACACTGCTACAGTGACTTCTTGCTTTGTCTTATAAAACAGACATCATACAGACCTGTTAACAAGGTTAAGGAAAGAAGGAAGTTAGAAGAAAAGCTCACATAATACAAACACAAGAGACAGGTAAGGCAGAATCTCTGCAATTTTATTCAGATGCACTCTTAAAATGAATGTGTTAGAAACAACACAAACTGTGTGTCAGGACAAAGAGATGTGTTAAAAACAGGGCTGTCAGTTTAAAAATGATTCTCTCGACCTCGTGGCTTGATTTTCACTCTGACATACACCATCAACTGTGAGACCGATTTATACAACAGTTAGATCTGGTCGACCTATCTATCAATTTTTGATTGGACAATAGGCATTCTATGAGTCATCATGAGTGGCAATGTCAATGCACACAACAAAAAATGGGTGCAAAAGGTATCAGCACAATCTAAAAGTGCAGGCCCCTTGGCGGACACACGGGGCCCATAGCCTCGGCCCTAGACTACATATATAAACATGTGGTAGTTGTTAAACCAGGTGAATAAAATAACAGTATGGGTTTCCCAGTGCCATTTGAAGTGGTGTTGTAGACTGATACAACTCAAATCCTATACAATAATAGTTATTTACAGAATCATAGATGTTCTGTAGGCTATCTATCTATCTATCTATCTATCTATCTATCTATCTATCTATCTATCATGCATCTGTCAGGAGCCATAGCCACATTAGGTGGGCAGCCGTGGCCTACTGGTTAGCACTTCGGACTTGTAACTTAGGTTGCCGGTTCGAACCCCGACCAGTAGGCACGGCTGAAGTGACCTTGAGCAAGGCACCTAACTCCACACTGCTCCCCGAGCGCCGCTGTTGTTACAGGCAGCTCACTGCACTGGGATTAGTGTGTGCTTCACCTCACTGTGTGTTCACTGTGTGCTGAGTGTGTTTCACTAATTCACGGATTGGAATAAATGCAGAGACCAAATTTCCCTCACGGGATCAAAAGAGTATATACTTATATACATACTTATTTATCTTTAACGTCAGTACACAGTAGCCGGGTTCTTGCAGGTTTCAGTAATTTAAGACCTTTTTAAGACATTTTAAGACAATAAAGATTGAAATTTAAGACCTGCACAACACATTACCAAAAAAATATTAAAATCAAAGAAATTCTGAAAACCCAACAACCCAACTGCTTTTGACATTGCTTGTAGTATAGCCTACTCAAGGAAAAACATCTGTGTCAGGTGGCAAATGCCCTAAACCTTAAGCCCAAAATGAAAATAGGCTAAAACAAACTTGCCCTCAAATAGAATAGATTTCATCAAGGAAGTCAAAAATGAGACTGGAGTTGAAACTGGGTGTGAAAGTTTGTTTTGGGTGGACATGCGTCTCTTTGTACTTGTATGTGTGTGTGTGTGTGTGTGTGCGTGTTTGCATGAGAATGTGTGCGGGTGGGGTATGTGTATGAGCGTTGTCAGGGATGTCGTTAAGCTTACAGTATTTTGGTAGCCTGGGTGTTCCCATGCTGCCTTGCGCGCGATTTGATTCACGCTGCTAAGGCAGCCTGGAGACCATAGTGCTGATAAACAGTTTGCATTTTGCGGCTATCTTATGTTTCTCTGCTCTGGCATTACTCCAGCGCCTTCACACCCAGGGCCAGATGTACGTACATTTGCGAACGTAGCGTTATCAGCGCCATGGACACACCGCAGATTGCGAGCGCTGTCAGACCCAAATTTCCGTCGTATTTATCAATCGTTCAATCCTTAGTGTAAACTGCGCCTTTCTCTGCCCTTCTCCGCCCATAAACGCAATTTACGAACGTCCACAACTGAATGGCAGCGCCTACAAGCGCAGTTGAATGAAGTTAACTGATGACAACATTAAAAAGAATCAAACGTTTAGCGATCATGAAATAATACCATACATGATAAGATGTCAACAAGCAGGGAGATAATGAAGATCAGTAGTTCTACTCAAACTACTTGTGCACGTAGGCTATGGAAGATTGGTCAAATCTAGCAAGTAGGAAAGTTTAAGTGAATGATGTGAAAGTGAAAGTAAGACATGCGAAAGGCCAACGAAAGTTAAGGTTGCTTTTGGTAGTACACATACTTTCACCACAAAAACTGGTGTTCTAAATAGCGATTCTGTTGTCTTCTCTTATTGACGCATTGAACTGCAATTTGGATTAACACCTGCTTTTACAAGGCGGAAGTATTTAGGCGCAGAATAGACGTGCGCTTTCAGGAGCAGTCTTTGTACATACCGCAGAATACATAACTAGGCGCTCTTTACTCTTCCCCTCCCATCTTTTTACGCTAAACTCCCACTTTCCCCTGGATCCTCCCATGAATGCATATGCATGACATGACAATCGCAATCTGCCACTTTCAGCTCCCGCGACAGGCAGTTTGCGCTTTTACATCATTGCGGCCTGTTTGTACATACCTCGCAATGATTTTACACGCACATTGCAAAACAAATACGCCTGAAATGGCCGCAAAAGCGTTAGTACATCTGGCCCCCAGAGTCCCTATTATAGTTTTTTTGCAATGTTTGCAGCGGGCCTCGTACCTGGAGCTGGGTAGCCTACCGCTTGTAACCAACGGCGGAAATCGCTGTGATTTAGCTATGTCTCGCTGAAAGTACACTTTCCCCACGTACCCGAACTTTAACAAACTCCGAGGAGACACAGACGTATTTAGCAGGCAGGTTTATCACGGTATTTGACCGAGGTGAAGTTAGTTTGATATTTGATATTCTGATATTCGACAGATATTCAATTTTTTTTTTAATGCCACCGGTTTCACCCCGTGTTTGCAGACAATGTACAAACAGATGACCTGTCTACTTGCTCCCAGCCGACCTACTTAGGGACCGTCTATAAAGTACCTTCTGAAATACCTTCATAGTCTTTTTTGTCAATAGCTTTGACATCATGTGACCTAGGGACTCCAAACCAATGCAGAATAGTTGTCCTATATGGGACTCATCAGACACACCTATTTTTATATAGCCACTGTATGCACACTGTCTTTTATATGATTTTTTTTTAAAAGAAAATACATTATTTCATACAGGAAACAGACTCCTTTTTTTCAATATCTCCCAAGCCATATGACCTAGTGACTCCAAACCAATGCAGAATAGTTATCCTATATAGGACTCATCAGACACAGCTCTTTTTATAGTCACTGTATGCACACTGTATTTTATCTCTAGACACGCCCCTGTCAGCGAGAGAAATGAACGAACTATGCAGACAACGACATTTTCAATATAACATTTGACATCTAACAAGGAGACAAAGAACCACAAAGATCCCATGGAGCGAACAAAGGACAATCACAGGTACGACAGAGTATTAGGGCCACACATAAAGAAAAAAAAATTGCCATGACCAAAGATATAATGTTTCTATAGTACAAAATGTTATTTCACACTGTTTTTATGTGGGTAAGGCCACCACCGCACATCCAAATAACTGCCCTTCATGACTCACAGGCCGTCACTCTAGGTTAACATGGCAAAACTCATTTCTCTAAAACTGCTTTTCCATGTCTCACTTGCGTAAAATATAGGCTATCAACACAGATATGTGCATTTACTATGTATATATATAAGTATATATACTTTTTTGATCCCGTGAGGGAAATTTGGTCTCTGCATTTAACCCAATCGGTGAATTAGTGAAACACACTCAGCACAAAGTGAACATAGTGAGGTGAAGCACACACTAATCCCGGCGCAGTGAGCTGCCTGCTTCAACGGCGGCGCTCGGGGAGCAGTGAGGGGTTAGATGCCTTGCTCAAGGGCACTTCAGCCGCGGCCCACTGGTTGGGGCTCGAACCGGCAATCATCCGGTTACAAGTCCAGAGTGCTAACCAGTGGGCCACGGCTGCCCGACGGTTGCCTGGTTGGGAGGACAGCTTCATTCGTCCCTCCAGGGTTCGTACACCTATTCCAACATTAAATTTAAGCACTTTTCAAGCACTTTCAAGGTCAATTTTCAGGCTTTTCCAGCACAGTGGTGGCAAATGACATATTATATGACTATACTAACTCAAAATGATTTCTACTTTTTTATCATTTAGAGATGGTTTTAACTAACCTGACTCTAACCTGACCCGGAACTTTTCATTGAAGAACTTTTGGGAAGGGGCGGAAATACCAGTGGTGGAATGTAACGAAGTACAAATACTTCGTTACTGTACTTAAGTAAATTTTCCACGTATTTGTACTTTACTTAAGTAAAATTTATAGCGCATACTTTTGACTTTTACTTCGTTACATTTTACAGCAATTATCTGTACTTTTACTCCGCTACATTTCTACAACACCATCGTTCCTTTTTACGATACATTTTATGATCAGTTTTTTTTTCTCTCTGACAAACACGTTTGTTTTACCAGGGGGCGGGGTTGCTACCAAAGATTCTGGAGCGCTACGTGCATTCTTAGAAACATAAGCTTCTAGTCTAGACCAGGCAAAGCGTCAGCTTGTAGCCATCTGCATTCGGTAGGCTATATTCACCAGACCCATGGCTACACTGTACATGCAACTGTGTTCTGTGCCTTTCCCTGTCTGTTATCTGCAGCGTTAGGGCCTCCTCTCCGATGAGATTGCTATCTGCGGATCAGCGAAGTTACAGGCTATGCCCATGCTTCTGTCACACGTCTGATCATTTGCGGCACAAATGAATGGTAGACTATTAATGAACCGGTGGCCGGAAAAAACATTTTCCAGATTAGGAAATATTCTTTAATTGTGTGTGATTAAATAAAGATCCATAGCCTACAATTAGGGGGTAGTAACGTGAGCGCTCATTCAATGTCTATGCGTCTGTGCAAGTGAAACTGAACTTCAATCATAAAGACACCTTTCTCAGCAACTTTTCTGTTCAATCAGCATAATTGGCATTACGATCCACCCGACATTTCCCTTGTCTACCCCGTTAAACTTCAGGCTCTCGTGTTTTGCTGAATGATATTACTCAGCAGATCACCCTAGTAGATAACCAGAATTACAGTCTCTAGAATTGTAGGTCAGAATGTAAACTGGGCCACAGATGGTAAGCACAATTGCATTAACTCAAAACTATCTAGTCGAGTATAACCCAAAACTAGCTTAATTAAAATGCCACAGCCCATACTGATTTTTCCTTTTAGAATATATATATTAAGAGAATAAATCATTATGCAAATACTTTTACTTTTAATACTTAAAGTACATTTAAAAACAGGTACTTTTTACTTTTACTTAAGTAGGGTTGTCATTGTGGTACTTTTACTTTTACTAAAGTAAATATTTCTCTGTGTATTTGTACTTTTACTTAAGTACTGAGTTTCAGTACTTCCTCCACCACTGGGAAATACTGGTTAGCTGATTGGATAAACCATCTGTCTATCACCACCTTTGTTGGTTATCGACGGGCCAAATCAACCAATTAGATAAACAAAGTGTTCTTCTAATGCCATCGTTTAACATACAATTAAGTTAGGTAACGTAACTAACGTTAAGATGTTTTAACTTACCATTTGTATGTGACATGAACCTAATCAACGACAATTCCCATCAAGTTTTCACGGTAGGCCCTACACTTCTGAAGAAAGTATATTCCTCCATTATGAACTGGAATCGGCCGTGGAGGATGTCTGTGTCGTTCATTCCTCCCAGCTGCATGGCTGAGACTCATAGCTTCACAGCTTACCCAGGAATACTTTCTAATTTGAATAAAACCTGCGCGATAGCTATGCTCATTTCATCTGTGGATGCCGTCATGTTGTTCGTTGCGTCACACCTCAACCCGCCTCAAAGCCAATGCTGATTGGACGTTCGTTTGGTGAACTGCTCCAAATTCTCTTTAACGAAAAGTTGCCAGACTGATCTGCGAGTGAAACCCTGAAGCTCGCAAGATCAGGATGGTCGATCACGATGGTCTCAGACAAAATTGTGTTTCTTAATAGCATGAAAAGAAATGAAAGGAAAACTTGTGTCACCTGTCTGGAAGTAGACTTTGCTTGCTATCTGGCTGAGTCAATATACCAAAAAAAAAAAATCAAATAAAATGTAAATAACATAAAATAAGAAAATAATCACTCAACAAATTCTTTCAAAACTATTCTATGCTGAATATGTGAACTCAAACTAATGTTAAGGCTCGCTCTTTCATGACAGTCAAGACTGATTATGTCTCTTTCTTGCCTACAACGACATGAAGACAAGCCTACAGTACATCTGTTATCATGAGCTACCAACCAGTAGGCTAGCAATGCGGAGATGTGACGTTGGGTGACGTGAAGATGACTGAGTTGTCATATAATTGGATAAATTTAACTTCTTGCCAAACGGCACGATATGCACATATGCATGGTGTTTTAATGTCCTTTCCACTTGTAGCCTATAAGCATTAAACCACAAAACTAAGCTGAGTTGACCAAGGCCGTAGCCAGGATTCAAATACCGAGGTCAGGGGTGTTGATAGAAATGTTGCCCCCCGCAAAATTCTATGGGGGCAGGCTCAGACTGGTAATCTGTACAACCGGGCGGGCCGGTCCACATGTGGGCCGGTAACCTCCGGGTTTTAAAAAAAAAAAAAGTTATTTAGCCTATTTGCGGCCCGTCATGTAGGCCTAGGCCTAGCCTATAAATGCAGTTGCATCCATTTGGCTTGGGGGGTGACAGGTCAATCATTTTGGCCTCTTCATGACAGGTTCAGTGTGTGTTACGATCACGACCCCCTGCCCCACGCCTCAAGTGGATTTGTCCAAGCAGCCGCTAGGTTTGTGGGGAAATATCTTTATTTTACTGTCTATGGGAAATAGCCTATAGCCTACGAGTCCATGCATGGTAGCCTAGACTATATAAGTGTCCTCCGCTGGCTGGTGTTCACATCATCGCAGTTTAACCGTAAACAGCAATCAGAGGTGTCTAGTTTTATTCCATAAATATATTGTTTTTATAGACGTTAGTTGCACGCGCTACCAAGAGCTTCAATTTACTGCACCATGTAGGCTAGTGATGGGCAAATGAAGCTTTGGCGAACCACTAAACCACAGCAGTGTGAAGCTAGCAACACTAATGAAAAAATCCAATATGGCTGCCACATGTAGATTTTTCAACATAAAAGTCCTTACCCAAACCAGTATATGTAACCAAAAATATTGGTTTGCTAAGGACTTTTATGTTGAAAAATGTATGTGCGGCGGCCATCTTTTTGCTTTTCAGCTAGTATCTAGGTTCACACTGCTGTGGTTCAGTGGTTCACCAAAGCTTCATTTACCCATCACTAATGTAGGCTACTGTAGTGCGGTTTGTCTGTCAACAAAAAAAACGGGTAGCCTACAATTTTCGCACAACTTGGTGGAAAAGTGTAGCACAGGTTAAAGAAAACCCATTCATTTTTTGGACTCAAAAGGAACTTCAAAGTATTTCCCATATAGTAGCCTTTTAGCTCACAACGACAGTGAAAGTGAAACTTGGAAAATGGAAGTCTCTCCACACAGAGTGTTACATTAGATGCACAATCAATCGCGAGTCGATGCAGGTAAAAAGTATCAACTGGCAACGAAGGTAGCCTAATTTTGCAAAATGTGATGACGGCACACAAACTGCAAAAACGTTTAGTAGCCTATACACTTGATGATAGCCTACAGTTAATGTGAATCGTGGACTATAACCAAAGTAAAGAAGAAGATTTGCACCAAATAAAGGCTGTGGTTGTGTTTCTACAACATGTTGGCACAAAATAGCCTGGCTAGCGCCACCACTTCTCAATGAGACGTGGTCTGGGAACCAAACGTTCATTTTCTCGTATTTGAAAAAAATGCCCAGATCCGTTTATTGGGTGCCACGGATGTCTATCAAATGCGTCTGTGCATAGCTCATCATCGTCTTGCTTTCCCACCTGTTCTGTGATTGGTTCCCTATCTCAGGCGAAAATTTGCTCCATGGTCTCCAGGCTGCTTTAGCAGCGTGAATCAAATCGCGCGCAAGGCAGCATGGGAACACCCAGGCTAGGCACAAAACGTAATTTATGTCAACTATGACGATGTCCATGTTCAGTAGCCTATATTTTTCATTTAGTCAAGCAGTGACATGTGGTTTAATGCATGGGGGTAACATGACGTGAGACAGACAGAAGATGAGTCTGTCTTTAATTGCCTAGAATCCTGTCCCTTTCAAATCACTTTAAAATGGTGTGATTAGCAACCAGACATTTTTTAAAAATCCCGGAGAGGTGGGGGGGTGGGCGAATCCCAGTCCGACCCTGTATGGGGGTCCGGGGGCATGCCCCCATGGAAGAAAAATGTGAAAAATAACCCCTTAAATGATGACTTATGGTGAATATTGCGGAAACTAATAGATAAATTGACAAATATAATTTATGCATTATAGCATAAATCACACTTAGAAATACAGCCTATTAGGCATACAGTAGGCTATGGTACATTTATAAAAGAGCCTATATATGCCTATGAAAGACTGAACCATAGAGGGCTGTAATGTAAAGGCTATCATGATTTATAAATTGCAGGGTCATAGGCTGCGGAGCTTGTACCTTCTGACACAGTGAGTGTCACATCTTGACTCTCACTCACTTGTGAGGGCCCTTTGTTTATTAGGCTATTTCCCTCTCTTCTCTTCATATCTATCTATATGCTACTATTGGTCCAGACTCTGATCTAATTTTCAGTGCAGGTTAGCTGCAACTCCACTGAATTTCAGCATAACAATTTGAGTAGGCCTTGAAGTCAGCCTTTCTCCGCGATGGCAGAGTCAACTCTACTTTCCTTTTGAAATGTCGAGGTATCTACAACTACGTGTTGCGTGACGGTGCGTTGATGCAAGGATAATTGTCTTGTCGGCTATTTTTAGTTAGTAAATAAAACGAAATTTGAAGAAAGAAAGGTGACCTCTATGGTAGATGCGGCCATAGACATGACTGGTGTGGTTTTGCATTCACATACCATAAAGTTTCGTCTCCCTCTTCAACCTAACTTTCTCCTTGTCTTCCAATGATTGGAGCTAAGTAGCCTATTCAATAGGCCTAATATGTTAGCTTTAATGGCGACATAGCGAGCAATGCATCTGTATGACCCTACATGATTTCTTTTCAGCAGTCCGAAATAGCTGTTTTCTAACCTCATTAAAATGGCAACCTCACTTCATGGTCATCTCCGACTGTGTGCAGGGGGATGTTGTCACGCATGAAAACAGACTGGCAGATCCATAAACTGGGCAGATCAATCACGCGCAAGAGGACCATGGCGGAGAGGTTTTAATTTTAAACTCTCCAACTTTCTGCATCAAATAGGCTACGCTAACTATTCTGTCAGATAGCTATTTGTGTCTAAAGAAATACAGTTACAATTTTAAGCATTTTCAAGCACTTTATCCGAAATGCAAGCACTTTTCAAACCTTGAAAACGCAACATTAAAATTCAAGCATTTTCAAGGATTTCAAGCACCCGTAGCCTACGAACCCTGTCCCTCTATAGACATTCAGCAATAGGCTGTTTTGCATCCTTTAGCCTACAAACAAACAAGTCTGGGATTGGGGAGAGCACTTAATATGCCTAGTTTAGGCTACTGAATAAGCATGAATTCAAACCTTTAGATAAAAAACACTCTTTAATAATATAATAAATAAATACACCTTAGAAGGGGGTCACTTGCGCTTCAGCCTGGTTGGTGCTCACGGAACAGGACGCAGAAGTCAAAAAGGGAGATCCAAGGTCTAACAGGAGCCAAGGAGCAGGACCGGAGCACTCAATGCTTTGACGTGTTTTTATGTTTGCACAAATAAAAACACGTCAAAGCATTGAGTGCTCCGGTCCTGCTCCTTGGCTCCTGTTAAGACCTTGGATCTCCCTTTTTTGAAATAAATAAACCTTAGACCAAATAAATCTTGGACTACAGGCCTGTCGCTCCAACATCACACGTGATGAAGACTATGGAGCGACTGGTCTTGTGTATACTCAGACCTCAGGTACGCTATGTACTAGACCCACTACAGTTTTGATACCAGGAGAAAGTGGGCGTTGACGATGCCATCACTTATCTCCAACACAGGAAGCATTCTCACCTAGACAAGGTGAAAAGTGCTGTGAGAATCATGTTCTTTGATTTCTGAAGTGTTTTTAAACAGTGTTGCGGACATATGTTTTCACTTTCTGATGCATGACATATGTGAACTATGAACACCACATATGTAGCCTGGCCTCTGTCTGCCAACGTACTTCCGCTCTATTTTTTCCCCCTACAGCACTCTGCGAAGTCAGAGAGTCTGGTTTCCAGGCTACACATTACGAGCAGTGTGGGAAAATGTGAATCTTGTTATGCTTCTTTATTGTTTTACACAGCAGATATCATACAATGTCAACATGTAGCCTCCTTTTTGCGTGAACTGTGTCATCAGGAACAGTGTAGAATTCTGGGGTGTTCTCACTGTATTCTGATGTGTTCATATGTTACTTCTGTGTGTAGTATACAACGGGGAGAGGTCCATATTATTGTACATAACTGTGCCTTAGGCCTGTGTACCAGCAGGAAGGTCATACAGACGTGTGACCAACCACGTTGGCTGGTTGGCATGATTGACGTTTGTATGTTTTAGTATAACAGGCTTTGTCTTAGGTTTTGACTCGGAGACGGATCGAGGAAGCGACCCGAGGAGCATCTTCTGTCGGAAGGCTCAGCAGCTGCTTCTAATAACAACCACAACTGTTAGACTCTGCACAGTTTTACTGTTTGAGACTTAGCCTGTGTTCTGTTATTCATTGTTGTACCATCTACAATAAATCATCATCTAATCGCTGATCCTGATCCTGATCCCGCCGTCAAGCTTTATTGACCATCTTCAATACAGACATTAGAACTAAAACACAACGCAACAACCAGAGAATCCAACAACAGTTACCTTCTGAAGCAGCAAATCATCTTTATATAGAATATTTATATTGATATTGAAGCCATACCTGTGCATCTGGTGCTCATCAACATTATTTCTTTCTCTCTCAGACACACAGCCATGGCACTTCAAGTTATTTGCACAACAGCCAATCCAATAATGAAGCTGATCTCACAAGCAATGGAACTCTTTCACAGATTATCAACTGCAAAGAGTAACAAGATCAATTTTCAGATGTTAGCAAATCGGGTAAAGTATACAACTGAGATCCTGGAGAAGTTGAAGACACGGGGTGAACCTGTCCAAGGTTTGGTGAGAAAGGGCATAAATGCATTTACCTCAGCAATGGATTTGGCAGAGGACCTTCTCAAAAAGTATGAAAAGAGCAATAAGATGGAACGCTTTTTTCAAGCCACCAGCCTGAGTGTCGAATTCGATAGTGCCAATAGCCAGCTTACAAATGCACAGCAAGATCTCCTCCTTGCCCTGAGTGTGGAGCCAAGATCTCTGATGCATAATAGGAACATGGGGATGGATATAATGCCATGGCAGGGAGGTAAGACATCTTCAGAGATGAGGTGATATTTGTGTTATCATATCCATGAACTCTTGTTGGGGTGAGCAATCTCACATAGCAAACTAAAACATAATTTCATGAATTCTGAAGTTGATCTGAAATTCTTTGCTGTGGTTGCTGAAATCACCTTTGGTATAGATTGACAGCTGCCAGCAACATGTAAAATATACTGTGTTTTTTTGAGGATGGAATTGTTTGGTGTTTTTTAGTGCTTCATACTATCAACTAGGCCTACTTTACATTATCAATAGATCTCTGAAGTTTGCCTACAAAAAGGCTACCATCTTTGAGATCAGGGGCCGTATTCACAAAGCCTTTTATCTTACCACTAGGGGTACTCCTAAATCGCACTAAAAGATTTTAGCTATAAGTTTTCTCTTAAAAGTTATTCACAAAGCCTTTCAGACCTACTCTTAGTAAGGAAAACTA
Organism: Alosa sapidissima; assembly: GCF_018492685.1. Lineage (NCBI taxonomy): Eukaryota > Metazoa > Chordata > Actinopteri > Clupeiformes > Clupeidae > Alosa > Alosa sapidissima. Next base: position 18,319,063 of record NC_055964.1, read on the forward strand.
AGAGTGAGTCTTCGTTGCTATGGATGATGTCATTACTCATGCACAAGCTTGACTGAAGTGGCCACCTTGATTGGCTGATGATTGTAACGAGGGAATGATTCCAAACACCTCCCTTACGATAACTGAATAAAAACTGAATAAAAAGGCCTAGCCTAAATGAATAAAGAGTAAGGCGAAACAAATAGCCTAGTAAACATATGGATTGATGCAGTAGCCTATCTTTGCAACATTATTAAATTAATCTGTCACCATATGCCTATGTCTACGTTTGCAAAGAGGAGAACATTTTAATTTGATTCACAATGAGACGTATTTACATGTTAAGAATGAGTAGTTTTGGTTGTTGGTGGCGTTATTGCATCCCTTAGTTATGCCTACAATGCAAAATTGTTCCCTCGCGATTGGAAGCTCCTAGCCGCATAGGATTTCAAAACATCGTGACGCGAAATGCCACAAAAAGCTGTTTGTGAATAGGTCTTAGAGAGTTAGGAGTCCTCTCGACTTCTTTTAAGCTGTCCCAGACTTAGGTGCTACTTTTAGGTCTAAAATGCTTTGTGAATTACTTTTAGTGACAAAAATTAGGAGTCCTAAAGTTAGGGTAAGGTGTTGCTTACGCCTACATTCCTCCTCACTGAGGAAGAGATAGGTCTGTCTGGGCCGGCAGACCCTCTCCCTCCCACGTCTAACTCTCTGTCCCAAGACTCCATCTCAATGCGCAATAGATTATGATAAATAATATTAAATTATGAGCAAGTGCATTTTAACCGTGTTGTGCACACGCTACATTATTGCCAAGCATGCGCCCTTAAAATAGCATCTGAATAACGCGCCACTGACTTTAGACTAGGCTTTTCCTGGTCTGTGGCGGAATTGTTTCTGAAACTGCAAAATAGCACCAAGGAATGTTTACGCCGGAACAGGCCTCCTCTTTTCACTGAACCGCCCCCGGGAGCGCAATTTACCGACGTGCATCTGTGGAGAGAAAAGTCGGATACAAAATAGGAATAATACAAGTGCCAGTGTACAAAGTCAATTGCGCTTGAGTGCAAGATAGGGCCCTTTGAATTCATAGAAGAAGAATTTGATGTTTTACTTCAACTCATAAGCTAATGTATTATGTTTATATTTCTGTTCAGTATGCATGTACAGTTAAGAACAAACTTATTCATACCCCATTGTCTTGCAACCTTTTGGCATGTGACAGTGTCATTTTCAGTCAGAACAAACATATTTTTCAAGAGAAAATCAACATTAAATCAATATTTGCCAGGGGTATGAATAATTTTGTTCTTAACTGTACAAATAAAAATTGTTGGGTAATTATTTTCTATGATCTCTTTCTTTGCTGTCAAGGAGCTGAAGGAGGAGTCATGCCAAGTTACAGTCAACAACTGATGCAGACACTGATTCAAAGCTCAAAAGGTGTAAATTTCAAACAGACAATTGAACCAAATGGGCGTTGTATTAGAGAGATTTATTTTGAATTCAGATGCTTAGACCAAAGCCTCAAAACCTAAAGTTGTTGTTACCATACCTTAAACACATTTTCTGCTTTGCCACTTTTTTACACTTTTACACTTATTGTGAAACACTACAGTTTCTTTTAGACACTTTGTTCAAAAATGAAATCTCTTGTAATCATTGGGAAAACACTTATATTTAAAATGCAAAACACATCTTTTTGGTATAATTTTTGGTTGCAATTCTTAGGAAAACAGCAACTGTAAGATTACTGAATTTTTATTTTTGGGTTTCAGATAAGACAGATAGTAAAGATTGCAGTGTTTCATATAAAGCACATCAATAATTTGTTAAGAGAGGAGTTTTCCTCCTTTAAGAGGCAAACTTTCCGGTATGTTGAGGCTTTGACTTCTACTTTGTCTTTACTTCACTTTAATTTCTCAGCTTTTCTATCACCCCTTCTATCCCCCTCCAACATGTTCCCTACTATTCTTGTACTTTACTCTTTCGTTTTGCCTCATTCCATCCTCGCCTCATCTCAGCCGTCCATGGACCATCCCAGTGTACCTGCGAAAAAGCTGTCATACCAAACCACTGGGTCTGGGAGAAGACAGCAAGGCCAAGGAACCTTGCAAGATTGGGCAGCATGACATGAACTTTTTCATTTTTATCTCTTTTCCAATATTATGTTCTTAGTACTTAGGCTTAATGTGCCCCTTCCTTTTTATCATGTAATTAATATCTATCTCATAAATGTTTCACTTTATTATGACCTTATTCTCTGTTGTTCTGATTCCCTTTTATGGGACAGGTGTGTTTCTGTGTTAGAAAGCTAGTGTTTGGTTGTGGTGATTCTGCAGATCTGTGTATGGAATTTCATGGGGGGGGGTCTCAAAACTTGAGAGCCCTGGTTCAATAATTCACGTTCAACAATTCCAGGATACACGTTTTTCATTGGTTGTTGCGTTAAATCTTACCAGATACAGCAGAGCTATTTTTGGGCGCTGCGGCAGCATATTAAATATATAAATAGTTTTTCTGCGTGAGAAATACAATGTGTGGCGGGAGAGCGTGACAAAAGACTGAAATGAGTGACTATCACGCTCAATGCATGACACTTCAGAGCCCTGCAGAGTTTTATGAGGCTGTTGACTGTTGTCAGTGGAGCAGCAGAGATGGTTTGATCAAGAGACTATGGTCCCTTTCGCACTGAGTAGTTTCCATGGGAAGTTAAGCTGGGGAATATTGGGAATATTCCAAGTTGGATACTTTCATGGAATTAAAGGAAATTATGAGAATTAATGGAAATTCATTTGTAGCCCTATGGGAAATTAGATAATAATTTAAGTTTATAGATTCATAAATAGAATAAGTTTAATACATTACTAATAAATAGAATAAATAAGACTTAAAAAGGTTAAAAACATTTGGAATGACCACACAAGAGTTCGAGGTATATATTGTGATGTGTATGGAATTTCATGGTTATTGGTTTACATGATAAATGTATTTTGTTTCTAATTTTATAGCTAAAGAAATGTTCAGATATTATGTTTGTACCTAAAAGAGAAAAGAATGGAAATGTGTATTTTATGATCTTGATAATGCTCTAACACTCGCCATACAAGTGGAGGCGGCAACTCAATGCTGCTCTCAGTCGACAAATGCAATGAATTTGCCTCTTTCTTTAAAAGCAAGGTAAGACATTGTAGGTCCGTGTAACGCTTTGCAGTGCTTTGTTCTATTTGCTCCATCCATCTGATCCAAATAAAAATGTGTTCAATAATCCAATTTTCATTTTTTTTTAACTGGTCAGCAAATAGATAATTGCTGCTATTTTCTAAATGTGTCATTAGTCACGCAAGATAAAGAAAAAAACAGAAACTGGATTGGAAACAAAAGTAAAATTCAGTTAATATCGGATTTTTTGCCTTTTTTTACCGTTTTTGTTGGGGTGAACCCCGTAGGGGGGTGACCTGATACATATTGGCGCGCGGTGTTGGTGATCACATTTTATCAGCGGATGTATAGATGGAGGGCTATCAAACACAGTTCAGCTTGCATCAAGGTGCCAAGCGATTGATAATGTCAGCTAGAGATCAGAACTTCAGATGCAGAGGGAGACATTGCTGCATCCTGATATACGTGTGTAGAATGTTCATGTTCTGGGAGGCTTTGGAGACCTACATCAGAGAGGGTTCAAGCGGAGTAATCAAGAATCTTTCCATGTGGAATTCCAATGGACTTGAGCCGTAGTAGCCTATAGCAATGTAGGCTATTTGCTGTTGAAATTAATAAATGGATAAACTGATAAATTAGGCATAGGCCTACTCATCGTTGTGTCTTAGCCTAATGAAACCTGGTCTAGCGTAAAGTGTTAAATAAGCAAAAATGTCTTACGTCAAACAGTGCTTGGGGTAGCCTGTAGACTGACGTCTTCTGCTTTGGGGAATTATTTGCTATGGCATGGCCATGGTATTCAAATATACTGTAGATATGTTCAACATAGGCTGAAAGTTATGTTTAACGTGCCATCTCCCAAAATCGGCGAAGTTTTAGTTATTATGACCGCCGCGCAGCGAAGCGGCGGTCATATAGGTTTAGTCAGATTTTTTTTTTTTTTTTTTTTCTTTTTCGCATGCCCAAATTTCCGTCAATGAGTCCCGGGACACTGAAAGACCGGGGTACACGAAACTTGGTGGGCATGTAACCCCACATGGATAGCATGGAACCATCGTTTTTCGTTTTGATCTGTAGCCCCCCCGCTGGACTGGACCCCCCGAAAGGAGGGTAGGGCAGACACAGTTTTCTGTGAATATCTCGAAAACCGTAGGGTTTAGGAGGACCATTTTTTTTTTGTATGTTGATCTCAAGGGGCCATGTCAACCCATTCCATAACCACTCATTTCATGTATAGCGCCACCTAGTTAAACACAAAAAAGTAAAAATGAGGTGTTGTAATTGAAGGTATCTGTGACCTAACATAGTCAAAACTGCACGAAATTGGAAGTGTAGGATCATTATGACACCCTCTGTATGCACGCCAAGTTTCGTGGAATTCCGTTCATGGGGGGCCACACAATAAATTAATTTATGTTACTATACACCAACTGGCCTGTAGGTGGCCGGAGACAGTTTTCTGTGAATATCTCGAGAACTGTAGGGCCTAGGAGGTCCACCTTTTTTATGTATGTTGGTCTTAAGGGGGCATGTCAACCCATCCCATTACCACTTATTTCATGTATAGCGCCACCTAGTTAAAAATTAAAAAGCAAAAAATTAGGTGTTTTCATCTCAATATCTCTGGCTGACAAGGTCAAAACTGCACGAAATTAAAAGTGTAGGATCATTATGACACCCTCTGAATGCATGCCAAGTTTTGTGTACTTTCGTTCATGGGGGGCCTTACAATAAAATCATTTATGTGTACATTTAGTGACGTACACCAACAAGGATTCCCGGGACACTGAAAGACCGGGGTACACAAAACTTGGTGGGCATGTACCCCCACATGGATAGCATGGAACCGTCATTTTTCGTTTTCATCTGCAGCCCCCCGCTGGACTGGACCCCCCGAAAGGAGGGTAGGGCAGACACAGTTCTCTGTGAATCTTTTATGGTATGTTGGTCTCAAGGGCCCACATCAACCTGGCTCATTATCACTCATTTGTGATTTGCCCCCGACCCCCCCCCCCCCCCCCCCCCCCGGTAAAAAATGAAAATCAGTAGGATTAAAAGAAAGCCAAAATAAATATTCATCATCATCATCATGGCTGCATTTTCAGTATTGGCGAGAAGTAGTCGTTTGTCCACTAGATGGCGCATAGTTGCAGTGAGACGTAATTTTGTTGGAAGTTAAAAGTGGGTTGGAAAAAACAATGGACTCTTCATACAAGGACTGTAATTTACCGCAGCGAACATCTAATAAGGATAGGACGATGTTCACATGAAGTGTAATTCCCATTTCTTCTTGAAGCCGAAATAAATCTGAGGATGTTTATCGGACATGCTTGGTTTTTACTGCAGGTACGTTAATCTTGTAATATCAATAAGGACCTAGGTAATGTTACCGTTAGCGTTGGTTGAGTGATGGAGGCATTTGATTTATTGCATTTGTAGAAAACTATACATGCGGTTATACCAAGCAAATGTATAGCAGCACTGTTTGTATCTTTCGACTGTCATTTATTGCACGTGCTACAAAATCATTCTGTGCAATGGAAGATTTACCAACGTTACACCGGTCTGATACAGTTTTGCCTATACATGTGTGAGACTGAGACGCCTGTTTATTTTGTTTTAAGTGCGTGCAGGGTGTGAGAGGGGAATCGATGTGCTTTGATTACAGCTTGGTAGTTGTAGTCTGTGAAATTAAAAAGCACGTGTGTGTGAAGTATCCAAACAATGACACCTTCATTTCATTATGGCTGCTTTAGCAAAACACCTTAAGCTACTGTGTAGTGGGTCCCATTTAGAAGTGGCTACTTCATTCGCGCTTTCCTTGACTCATGGAGCTGCGTGAATGTTATTACAACTTTTCGCCACGATATGACAGTTTAAGTCCGCTTGATACTGTAAAGCGTAAGCCATTGGTTTCCAAAGGAGATTTTATTTGTGTCGCCAGCATAGCCTATTGACAATTTATGTTGTAAATAGGCCTATACCTTATAATCCTACCTGTAGCTTAGGGAAGCTTTCTATTAGGATCTAGTTTGTTAGTTACCGTTTTGTCATAACTCCCTGATGCATTTTTGCATTTAGAATAGCCAGAGCGTGTATATCTCAATCGGAAAATTAAACAATATCGGGTGCCTATGGACTAGGCTGGGTGAACCCAGCCTGATCTGCCCGCTATTTATTTTTTGATTTCTTAAAAGATTGAGCTTGGTCTGATGAAAGCCAGACTAGCCATGGACCTCAGTTAAACAATGCAAGGGAACATGAATCAGCCTATATTTGCACTAACAATAACGGACAAAAGCTCTTCAACTTTGGCCCGTTAAAATGTGTATGAACAGTCTAGCGATGCATTTCATCAAGGCCCATTTGGACATGTCAGTTATTTGCACCACTGGTTAGATGTAAAACAGAATTTCGTTTCAGACTAGGCTACTGTTACTTAATTTGTGCATTAACAATAACGTTTCAGACTACTGTTACTTAATTTGTGCATTGACAATAAAGTATTACATGAACTAAAGATGACTAAAATCTTATGTAGAAGAAGAAACATTCACAAAAAATCCATCCATCCAAAAATGACCTTTGTTTTTGATAGCTGTTGAAAACGGCATGGAACTGACAGAGATGTTTTTGTTTAAAAATACATAAAAAATAAATAAATAAATAAATAAATAACATTATGCTGATACCTTTTGCTTTTCCCAAATACAATGTAGCCTACAGGTGTAAGTGACCTTTCATCAATCCAGTTGCAATGGATGAACTGTGATGAACTGCCCTACTTGTGATTGTTTAGAGATTTTAAAGGTTTTATAACAATTCTACATCTTCTTTGGCTATTCTACAATCTATTCACCTTTTCAGCACCAGTAGGGTACTTTCTGTGCAGCTGCACACACACACTCAGGCATGCCAAACAAGCATACACAAAAGTTTCAAGAGTGGGGGATGGAGTAAAATATGGAGACAAATTGAAGTGTGATTTATTTTCGCGGAACGGATGTACAGGACTGAGCGGCGGTCATATTTTGTACCGCTATGCGGTACATCTAGTTAATCTCTAAAGTAATGAGTCAAAATCACGCACACTTTGACACTCTTGAAAAGACTGTACAAAGTCTAAGTTCCTCTACATCTGAGCTGGACATTTTGTCCACTAGCTTTTTCAAATCTGTGCTAAACCAGTCAGGCTTAGACAATACCATAGCACTGAAACAGCCCTGGTAAAGGTAGTAACGATATTCGGCAGAAGTGATACATAATACACAACATGCTTCATTTATGTTCATAATTTATATTTTGTGTAAAGCATAGTTTAACTGAGTGATTGATTGTTAATGTTTATAATTCATAATATGCACAAAATGTATGTTGAGGTACAGTGTACAGTGTATTAGTTGACGCTCCCTTAGATTTAGGCCTACAGAGCATGTGCAGAGTCAGTGGAGTGAGAGCTGCGCTAGACACGGGAGCATAAAGTTCTCTTACCGTGTGAGGATTATAATTTGTGAAAATACCAAGTAAGGGACCGTTCGTTATTTATAAACGGGGTCACCGGAGGAAAATAGGGGAGGGTCATGTCTTTTTATTCTTTGTTAAGGGGAGGGTCACCTAACTTTTTTTTGTCTAGGACGGAGGGTCACCCATCTTTTGTATTAGGCTAATGAAAACAGCAAAAAATCAAAGTGGCTTGTTTGATTGTTGATTTCTGTCGCCATATAACGTTCTCTTTCGTTCCATAGCTCTGTCAACATTGAACAATGAAAATAAGGGAGATTTCCCGGGTTTTTCACGCAAAATACGGAAAATGTCAATATTCGTCCCCATTAACGTTGGAAGGGTTGGAGCCACAAAGTAGCCTACTTTATTCACGCCTAACAGCCTATATCCATTTGGTCAACTTTATCCAGCCCTAAAAAGCTAAATTTAACTTTGGTTTACTTGTAGTTTACCGTGTAGCCTAACTTTAAACAGTGTGCATGCTTAACATACTTGTGCTTCATTCGTCCACACATCCAGCTCCTAACGTTTTGACAAGCATTTCTAATACCAATTGACCTCGTTCCTGCCCATCTCTAGCTTTGCTGTCTCCATCCTTTCTGTTTTTGTTGTTTGCAAAAAAATATATAGTAGGCCTATTTATTGGTAACCAGCAACAAGTGCAATTTGTTAATCGCTGTCATTCTCTCTCCTGCCAACACAAATGTGTTACGTTCCAAGTGCGTAATTCTGCTTCATAAAGTTGAACAAATACATTTGGTCATATAAATAGCCAGTTTATGGTCTACAGTGTAGTTGGTAAGTTATGGTAGGCCAACTTGGAGTGAATATACGATTCTTTGTCTAGCTGAGTAGCCTGGCAGGTGCGCACGTAGGCATAGCCTACGGCCGAACACTGCAAGCGCTAATGAATCGTGTTCTCACGACAACCACGTCGTTAACTTAAATAGGCCTAGGTTAACATCACACTGAGTTCGCATTCAAGCAAGCAAAACGATGATTTGAATACATCTGTTTCACTGGAAGGGCAAGGGTAACAACAGGACAACACAGAGACAGGCCAGAATGCAGGACTAATGTTATGAGAGTATTACAGTAATATGGGTATTCTACGGGAAAATATTAAAACGGCAAGACGTTTTAAACGTTAAACGTTAACGTTAAAATGATAAACCCGGAAAAAGTTGACATGTTAGGTATTTTTCGGTCCCTGTGATTATTTGTGAAATTGTGCAAACGGCCTTTTCAAGTCATTTGAGAAGGAAGGAGTGTAAGCTCCCAAATTGACGCTCGTCTGAGAAATTGAGTTTTGGATAATGTTCAGCTTCGGCAGCTTTGCAATGACTGAGGAAGCCTAGAGACGAGTCCATAGCAACAAGTTCATGTGTTGAATTGGTTATTACCCAGTGTGCTTTGTTGAATGGTCTCAATCAGAGCCATAGAAAAAGAGTTGCGACACTCTTTGAAGTCGCCGCCACGCGGTCACGTGGTTCACGTACGCTTCAACAGTTCCAAACAGCTCTTTGCGTGTAGTGTTATTTCAATGGGATAGACAGCAGCAAGTGCGTTATTTGACGGGAAACATTACAACAAAACAAAAACGAGTGTTATTACGTGTTAGCATGCTTACATTATAGTGTCAATTACATATTGCGAGTATAATTGATCTGCAACATCGATCTAAAATATGTTCTTTGGTAGTTCTAACATTGGACGTTTGTTTCCTTGCTGGACATACGCTGAATGTTACTGATTCCTACATTTGCCTGTATCACGCTACATATACTTTACTTACATTGTCAAAATGTAGGCTATGAATTTTGTATCCCTTTGTGTGTGGACATTAGATCCAGTGTCCTTCTCAGTTCGTTTGGTGAGATGAAGATGAAGGTGCCCAGACCCCCCCCCCCCAATCTACAGCTTTGATCATTGTAAGACTAGCAATAAACGTCTATCAAATATATAAATAGCATTCAGTAGCCTAACAGCTTACATTTTAAAAGTTTCATCAATGCATTAAATCTGTTCAGTTCTTTTAGAGAAATAGCATAAAGGTGGCCTTGGTAGTAACATTTTAAGACTAGCCATAAACATGTCAAAAACACATAGGCTAAATAAGAATCAATAACAACTTAAATGTGAAAAGTTTGATCAATACTGCAAGACACCCACTGTTTCAATAACACACTAAGCAATAAGCAATCAACTTTTTCAATAAAATACTTATAGCCTAACTTATATTTCAGCCGCCTGGTGAGACTACAGCATGAAAAGGATGACTGATAGATTTTCAATAGAATTTTTATTAAGTTTTCAATATGTGTTTAAAACAAGAACAAGAACAAATGCAAAAAAGACTGGGAGGAAGGTATGGTGACACTGCAACATAAAAAGGAGGTCTGACACTAATTTAGGTTTCCAAAAAATAAAAATATTTCAGTATCCAAAGTTTAAACAACAATTGTGTGTGAACTACACAAAAGACACAATGTGGAAGGGATGGATAGCTCTCCATATACTCTGTACACCTCTAAGAGGGACATGGTGACATTCTTGAATTTCCCCTTGGGGATCAATAAAGTATCTATCTATCTATCTATCTATCTATGTATCTGGTAAGGAGGATGCAACACATTTGGCTGGAGTCAGGAGTGTTATGGGAGGTGTGGAAGATGCTGGATCAACACAACTCCATTTGTGTAAGGGCCCCATTGTGTGGACCTCAAACATAAAAAATGATCTTATCTGACCATTCCAGTCATATATCGCACACCCTTCTTGTCCTCTGCATCCTTGGTCCTGTGATAAACAGAACAGGCACAGTGGAGAATGGAGGGAGAGAACAGAGCAGGTAACACTCAGTGTATACTTGGGACAACACATTAAGTAAGTAGCAGAAACCTAAGCAAGAGGCCAGCAAGAGTTTTACATAGGCTACCCATATACACAGCCAACTATTTCAAGTCCACACATCAACTATAACAATAACAACATGAAGAATGTTGGGAATTACTTTCAGAGTGAGTTATGCCCTATTAACCTGACTACACTTTTCAGTTATCCAAAAAAATACATTTGTCCTACTTACAAAGATCACTGACCTAATGAAAGGCAATGCCCTCGTGTCACTTCGATGGAAACTTCGCTATGTATTTGACAAATTACTTGACAGACAAAGCAATCAAAATTATTACACCAAGAACACCAACACGAAATGTAAAATTACTGAAAACTAAATGAACTAACCTGAAACCGATTATCAGTTGGAGCAAAAACTCCTACTGTAGGCTACTATAAAGACGCCACTGTCCCACGACCACGCTCGTGCCACACTCGCCTACCGCTTGTGCCACTGTCCCTTTTGGAACAGTGATAGTGGCACAGGACTGGGCTGGCAAGGGACACAAGAGCCACGCACCAGTAACAAAAACAATAACTTATAATAGTCTAGGTTTTGCTCCTACTGCTTCCCCTGAAATTCATAACTGAAATCCCCTCTTTCACGAGTCGTGGACACTAGCTTCATGTCATGTTCAGGCCACGGTTCAGTTCATAACGCCATAAAACTCGCCATCTGGCAAGCTAATCTATATCAGGTTTAAAGACAATAATCCCATTAATTTGCTCGATTTTTCACCAGAAGAGCGTTAATCACAAACCCATTGATAACCAGCACATCTAAATATAGAGTTGCCATGCTGAATGAACTGTAATTTTTCGTGTTCCCCTCATTGCATGTCTAACGTTAACACTATTATGTCAATGAGCTGACTAGCTAACGTAAGCTAACACAATCAATCAGGTTTGATAAATATAGCATTATAAACATAATAAAAACCTGTTGACAACCAACCTATCATCTAAAGTTGCCCTACTACAATAGGCTAACCAAATGTGTTTTGTCTGAAATTCATTATTGACGTAGGAACATTATCTTTAAGCTAACCTCTCTCCACATCAAGGTTTGCAGGCTAACTTTTAGCTTCGAAATTTCGGTCAACATTTAAGCTATAAATATCAGTTAAACAAGCAGCACAAAATCCTCAAAGAACAATACCAGTATCTACTAGTGCAGTTGGTATAGGAAATGCATATGACAATTAAAAAAAAGTCGTACATTCGTCTACTTACCACTGACAATATCAGGCAGAAAACAATGGAAGTGAATGGGGCTACAGCCGTGAATGTCAAAGTTTGGAACTGTTGAGCTCAGCATAAAGCGGAAGTAGCGTGAAAAAGGCGCCGCCATTGTTTCCTATGGAAGTCTATGGGAGTGTCGCAACCATAGACAGTAAAAGAAATGGACGAACAGACTCCGTCGTTTTCAATGGGAGGGCACTGAGTCAAATAGAACGATTTTTCAGTTGGTCCCCCCAGTACTGCGCAGACTCACACTTAACTTCGTGACGTTAGCCATCGAACTGAATCTTGTAACTCATATGATAGATACACAGAAATTCTTCTCACACTTCCTTCGCCTTCAAAGTCATCAAAGTTAAACATTTATTTATGTATTATTATTAATATCATTCTCACCAAGTCGTGTTAATGTTGAAGCTACCATACATGATCATCTTCAAAAACAGTCATGCTAAAACAAAACAAAAAAGTTATAGCCTTGAAGCTAATCTTCTTTCCACTTTTCCGACCTACGGTCAATCCATCGAAAACCTCTGAAATGATTAGTGCCGTTTTTAAAAAAAAATAGGTTTACTTTTTTATTATTATTATTAGGTTGCCTCTGTGTAATGCTTTACCTTAACATACGGTCGTGTATGCTAGGTTTTGCTCATAGATATATCTATGGGTTTTGCTTATGAGTTACCGTCATAGACAGTAAGGTGGACTGAGCTTCTTATCCAAACAATACGGTTATCTCCCTACGGCGCGAAAGAGAGATTACGTCAAAGCTAGCTTCCCTCCAACCGAACAAGCTAACTATTCTTCTTACGGGTAACCAACGTTACAGACGAGGTAATGGAGTCTGTTTTGCCTTTGTAGTGTTTATGTAGATTACACAGAAGCTACAATATCGGCACAGGATATATGTTATATGAAGTTATGGTATTTAAAAAAAATCCTAGAATGAATGGACTTCTATGGGAGTTAGCAGAGAGGTGGTCCCTCCAGCCTACGTCGATTCTTCTACTTCCGGGAATTCGCCTGCCCCCTTGGTCGCAACTCTCTTTTTCTATGGCTCTGGTCTCAATGCTTTATTGTTTTATTTCATGTGAATACTACGGGGCCCGGGAGAGCTCACTTTAAGTGATATTTTTTCTGGTCGTGATAATTTGTGAGCACGTTTTCCTTTAATTAAGCCCTCGAATTAATAAAACGTGAGCACGTTTTCCTTTAATTGAGCCCTCGAAATATGTATTTCGTGCTCACATTTAGTAATTCCCGACATTTTCTCACCGCTCGCTGTGCTGTGGTGGCAACTTCGTGTTACCTTGACATGGACTAGGCCTACAGCGGGCTCTGTTGTAGCCTAATGACCGGTTTCCACTATCTCCTGGATTGTTGACTTAACTGTGAGGTCTAGAAGTAAATCGAAGCACATCACAGCGACAAGCTCCCAAACAATTACAACACGTACACCTACTGTTGGTACAAATAGGCTACTGCGTATTAGTAGCATCGCCTAATACCCACCCAATACAATAAGGTTCCCTCTAGCGCCCGATGGGCCTCACCATATAACCCACGCGCACACCAATGATGCACACAACGAGGTAAGCTTTGATACGGACTATGAAACGGGAGACATAAACAGTGTCGTTCACGATGCTCAGCTTCTCAGGCTATGTAGCCCAGCTCACACCGTTCGCGATAAACACCACAGCTCTGCATACACTTGGACCTCAACAAACACTCAAAACTTCGCCAAACATTCAGCTGGACGATGTTGGCAAGGGGCCTGTACAAACACACACAATCATCTGCTCTCCCACCTACAGCCTACCTAACGGGGCTATAACCAGGTGCACTGCAATCAATGAGATTCCCTCTACGTCACTACAAGCGACACACCTCCCGACGTCATTCCCGGGGATACCCCTTGACACCACACTATGTTTTTGTGCACACAATTTAATTTCTTCGAGCCCACGTTTTAATTATTCGTGGGTGCGTTTTAGTAGATCGAGATCTCGAATATACTATAACGTGCTCATGTTTACATGTGTCAAGACAATATTGAGTGCACGTTTTACAAATTGTGGCCACGTTTAAGTATATCGTGCACACAATGTTCTATAACCATGTTCACAAATTGTGCTCTCGTTTTAATAAATCGTGCCCTCGTTTTAGTAAATCGTGCGCTCGTTTTAGTAAATAGTGCACTCGTTTAATAAATTGTGCCCTCGTTTTACTATGCTTAAAATGAGAGCTCAATTTAGTAAAATGAGCTCACACTATAGTAAAACGAGAGCACAATATAGTAAATTGTGCACACGATTTAGTAAACCGAGCGCACAATTTAGTAAAACGAGCGTACGATTTAGTAAAACGAGTGCACAATATAGTTAAACGAGGGCACAATTTAGTTAAACAAGAGCACAATTTAGTAAAACGAGCGCACAATGTAGTAAAACGAGCGCACATTCTCTCAACATGCAAAACATTTTGCGATGACCCCTCTAGGGCTCCGTAGAATACTTACTAGAGGAGTAACTTTTCTCGTTAGGCTAATGCAGTTGCAGGAAGTGTGCATTTAGTTTCCATGCTTATTGTGTTTTCACAACAATGTTAGTGAGTAAATCTACTGAAATGGCCACCATCTTGGTGAAGTGTGATCTGTAAGATCAGAAAGCAGAGGTTGGCTTAAGGGCGGTAGCATAAGTTGATGTGTTTTCATAGCGCGTAAGAGCGTGGGCGGAAGACAACGACAATTAGCCAGGGAGGGTCATGTCATTTTTGAAAATGCTGCTGGAGGGTCGTTGGAAATTACATAGCAGACAGGGGAGGGTCATGCTACTTTTGATTGAAGCACTCAAAATCCCTCCGGTGACCCCGTTTATAAATAACGAACGGTCCCTAAAGACTGAACAACTGAATTACATTTCATGCGCGTCAAGAGTTACTGTGTCTACAGCTCATATGTGGTACATTTGGTAACAAGACTGAGTGCCATAACATTATTAAGAGAACTGCTCACGCATGGACCAAGAGTGACTGAAAATTTATCAACGCTTTTGGATGCTAACCAAACGAGCTAGCAAGCTATTCAAACTAGCAAGCTACCAGCTAACCTCTTTCGACCGGTGTATCAGATGAGAGCAACATCTTTGAGAGGATTTTCTCAAAAACCGAGGTGGTAAGCTTTCTGAATGAATGTATGAAGATTGACAGCAGGGACGGATCATGGCTTGTGCTAAGTGTGCACGTGCACAGGGGCCCTCAGCCAATGGGGGCCCTCGGATTAAAAAAAAAAATTGCCATGAATTTAGGCTAGATTATGCCCGGTGCTTCTGTCTGTTAATTTGCGGCACAACTGAATGGTGTTATGGAACCGCGGACCGAAAGAAAAATAAACTAAATGTTTTCCTGATCAATAAATACTTCTTGATTCATAAAATATAGAGGCATAACATTAGGTGGAAGTGGTAGGCTATGAGTGCTCATTTAATGTGTATGCGTGTTTGTTGAGAATGTTCAGAACTGCACCAAATTTTGTGTGTATGATTGACCTGGCATTCTCTGGGGGTATGCCAAGTTTCGTAGAATTTCATCCATGGGGGGGGGGGGGGGTCTAAAAAAAATTAGGTTATGTGTACATTTAGTGACTGTACACTCATTGGCCTGTAGATGGCGGTGCACACATATACACATGCACACACACACAGGCACCCACATACTATCGGTATTAGAACGGCCGATACATAATTACAAATTCAGTAGGATTAAAAGAAAGCCAAAATAAATATTCATCATCATCATCATCATGGCTGCATTTCCAGTATTGGCGATAAGTAGTCGTTTGTCCACTAGATGGCGCATCGTTGCAGTGAGATGTAATGTTGTTGGAAGTTAAAAGTGGGTTGGAAAAACAATGGACGCTTCCTACAGGACTGTAGTTTACCGCAGAGAACGTCTAATAAGGATAGGACAATGTTCACATGAAATGTAATTCCCATTTCTTCTTGAAGCCGAAATAAATCTGAGGATGTTTATCGGACATGCTTGGTTTTTCCTGCAGGTACGTTAATCTTATATCAATAAGGACCTAGGTAATGTTACCATTAGCGTTGGTTAAGTGATGGAGGCCAATTTGATTGATTCCATTTGTAGAAAACTATAAATGCGGTTATACCAAGCAAATTGATAGCAGCACTGTAATTGTATCTTTCGACTGTCATTTGTTGCACGTGCTACAAAAATCATTCTGTGCAATGGAAGATTTACCAACGTTACACAGGTCTGATACAGTTTTACCTATACATGCGTGAGACTGAGACACCTGTTTATTTTGTTTTAAGTGCGTGCAGGGTGTGAGAGGGGAATCGATGTGCTTTGATTCCAGCTTGGTAGTTGTAGTCTGTGAAATTAAAAAGCACGTGTGTGTGAAGTATCCAAACAATGACACCTTCATTTCATTATGGCTGCTTTAGCAACACACCTTAAGCTACTGTGTAGTGGGTCCCATTTAGAAGTGGCTACTTTATTCGCGCTTTCCTTGACTCATGGAGCTGCGTGAATTTTATTACAACTTTTTGCCACGATATGGCAGTTTAAGTTCGCTTGATACTGTAAGGCGTAAGCCATTGGTTTCCAAAGGAGATTTTATTTGTGTCGCCATAGCCTATTGACAATTTATGTTGTAAATAGGCCAACCTTATAAGCCTACCTGTAGTTTAGGGAAGCTAACAGCTTTCTATTAGGATTTAGTTTTAGTTACAGTTTTGTCATAACTCCCTGATGCATTTTTGCATTAAGATTAGCCAGAGCGTGGATATCTCAATCGGAAAATTAAACAATATCGGGTGCCTATGGACTAGGCTGGGTGAACCTAGCCTGATCTGCCCGCTATTTATTTTTTGATTTCTTAAAAGATTGAGCTTGGTCTGGTGAAAGCCAGACTAGCCATGGACCTCAGTTACACAATGCAAGGGAACATGAATCAGCCTATATTTGCACGAACAATAACCGACAACAGCTCTTCAACTTTGGCCCGTTAAAATGTGTATGAACAGTCTAGCAACGCATTTCATCAAGGCCCATTTGGACATGTCAGTTATTTGCACCACTGGTTAGATGTAAAACAACATTTCGTTTCAGACTACTGTTATTTAATTTGTGCATTTGTCACAATTGCACTTGCTAGGTTTCACAATAACCAAATCCTCCCGAGCCACAGACAACACAGAGGCAGTAGTAGTAGTATAACAACAATATTTATTAGTACAAGCAGCATAAAACACTGTTCGGCATAGGGGGAAGTGAGATCTAGACCACCACTAGAGGGCAGGAGCACGCACAGCACGCTAGCACACTGACTGACAGCTCACGAGTTTAACCAGCTTCATATGTATACCCACACACCAAGAAACCTGTTACCATAGCAGCACACACCTCGCAAGATAACACACCAAAATCTCACTACAAAATGTCTCACAATGGGCAAACACACCAGGGCACAAAATGCACTCAGAAAAAGTCACCCGCCACACAGTAAGGCGAGAGCAGCAGACAATGGCAGGGGATGTAATATGCTGTCCACCCCTGGTGGCGCCACTCCCCTTCCAACAGTCTTTAAGTGGAGGGAAAAGACAGTACTGGTCGGGCAGGCCTCCCTCCGACCAGTACAAAAGTATTTCTGGAAAACACAAGTTCCATAGGTTGAACCACTCACACAGTCCCTATAACGTAGTCCGAGTCCAGTCGGCCGAGGCCACGCCCCCAGGGCTCAAGTTGCAGGAAGATTCCGGGATTCCCTTCGTGGTTGTGATGTCATCAACGCGAGCCGTTCCGCGGGGATTCCCAGCTTCCGGAAACAAACAAACAAAGTGTCTCAGAAGGCAGCTCTCACAAGGCACAACGATAAACACTCTATGGGGTGATGGGCTAATGGTCACTCTGGCTTAATACTACAAGGAGGACTTCCCTTAGCAACGAAGTTTGAGAACGTTGACTCGAGCCACCCGACGTCTAATCCGATCAGCTGATCCCCTCGTCGGGGGGAATACTCCGTTGTCGCCTCCGCACCGCTGCAAGGGTAGCAACACCAGGAATCAGGACACCGCGAGACAGCACTAAGACAGTTCAACTCAAAGCACAGGTAAGGGAACAATCAACGTTCCTTTCAAAAATACTTAGCGGGCGTAGTATCAGTGATCTTCGGTCCTCATAGCCACTTCCGCGTCTACCGATCGCCCGGCCCTCGGTGCGTTCTTGCGTCGGTTCTTCTCCCGTTCTCTCTTTGCAGGCCTGTATTTAAAGGGAGATACAGCCTATCCGCAAGCATCAATTTCGGAGACGGCCAGTCCACCATTAGCCATTGAAACAGAGAGGGATCACCTGAACAGACAACCCCGTATGCAGTCCAATTAGGGTATAATCAAACAAGAGTCCACATCATAAACGTCCATAACCAATTAGTCCATCCATATACATCAATGACACCCCATTCAGCCCACAGATAGTCCTTTTATCAACACATATATAAGCCACTTTACACATTGACAATAAAGTATTACATGAACTAAAGATGACTAAAATCTTATGTAGAAGAAGAAACATTCACAAAAAATCCATCCATCCAAAAATGACCTTTGTTTTTGATAGCTGTTGAAAATGGCATGGAACTGACAGAGATGTTTTTGTTAAAAATAAATAAATAAATAAATAAATGACATTATGCTGATACCTTTTGCTTTTCCCAAATACAATGTAGCCTACAGGTGTAAGTGACCTTTCATCAATCCAGTTGCAATGGATGAACTGTGATGAACTGCCCTACTTGTGATTGTTTAGAGATTTTAAAGGTTTTATAACAATGCTACATCTTCTTTGGCTATTCTACAATCTATTCACCTTTTCAGCACCAGTAGGCTACTTTCTGTGCAGCCGCACACACACACTCAGGCATGCCAAACAAGCATACACAAAAGTTTCAAGAGTGGGGGATGGAGTAAAATATGGAGACAAAATTGAAGTGTGATTTATTTTCGCGGAACGGATGTAAAGGACTGAGCGGCGGTCATATTTTGTACATCTAGTTATAATTTATGTTATTATTATTTATTATTATTTACTATAGGGTTCTAGAATAAATAAAACAGTGTGTTTGAAATAATGGAATTTGTGCTCTCTCATGAAGCTGGGTCGATGGGACATGGGGAGGGTGGGTCTGTTGATCGGGGGCAGGGGGCGTGGCGCCACGAGTAGTTCAAGCAGACGTAAGATTTTCATGTACTTCGATCAGGGGGAGGGGGCGTGGCACTGTGCCAATGCCACGCCCCCTCCCCCCTGAGAAACAAAGTCTCACTCCTTGCAAACTTCAAAACTTGAGAGCCCTGAGCCTACGTGAGGGAGTTCTCCCCTCCCAAAAAGAGTTGGTTGGGTCCATAGCCCGTTTTTTCCAAAAAGTTTTCTCAGGTACGGATAGCCGAGCCGGCCCTACAGTAGATACAAGCGTCAGGAAGGATTGATGGTAGAAAGAGGCCAGGTGAGACTGAGCAGCAGATCAACCAGTCGACCACTGAAAATGATGAGCCCGAAATTAGTGATGAGGAGACCATGACTACAGGGACAAGTAGAGAGGATGAATTAAAGTTATTTAATGTAAGAAAGAGCAATTACCCTACATGATAAACCTATATGCCTTGTTTGCTCAGAAGAGGGTGTAGTAGGCTAAAGGAGTAGGCTAAATCACCAAACAACAATATAGCCTACCCATGCAAAAAACATGTAGCCTAAACATTAGTTCAATATGCCTCTTTGTGGAAGCGTGGGATAGGCTACATTTCAAAGGCTTTCTTTCTTTCTTTCTGTTTTTGTTAACTTGTGGAATAGTGGAATATTTTTTTGATAACTTCTCAGTTGAAGTGAATTATTATATACATTCATTATTATTAACTACAGGATAGTAAGAGCTGAAATGTTGCTTCATTTATCCAATTTCCACCACTATGGAAAACGTGGGCTGGTCTTGGGCCTGAAACTCCAGGGCACTGAATTCTGGCAACTTTGAAAACCAGCTTCTTTTGAAGATGAACAGACACCTTTTCAGTTTCAACTAATGACTGGCATATTAGTTGCTGCTGGACATAGGTGGCATGTGTGTGTGTGTGTGAGAGAGTGAGATGGTGAGTAAGCCCTAGAAATGCTCATACCACCACATACCATTTTTTTAAAGAAATAAGTTATTTATTTTTCATTTTTACCTGAAGTTCATACAAAAGTGACATTTCTGTTTCTTTTTTTTTCTTTGATGTCAGCTGTAAAAATATGCTGTTTGTTCTTTGAATTTAAGAGAATTGTGCCTGAAAAGTCCTAGAAAAGAATGTGATTTTGATTTGATGAGTGAGATTAAGAAGATATGGGAACCCTGAATATGCTTTATGCTTTACTATAAGAAAGCCAAAATAAAGTTCACAATAAAAGTTCAAAATAAAACCGCTTGCTTTTTACTTTTACTTCAAATACTTAAGTACATTAAATATCAGAAAATTACTTTTGATACTTAAGTACAATATATATCAGATACTTTAAGACTTTTACTTAAGTAATATTCTAAAAGGTAACTTTCACTTCTACCAAAGTCTTTTTTTAGTACGATACTTGTACTTTTACTCAAGTATTGCTTTCTAGTACTTTATACAACACTGTATATAAGAATCATCCTTTGTACAAAATACATCATGTCAATAAAGATTTTCAATCAATCAATCAATCATCAAGTTCTGATTCTGTGCAGGTCAGTGGGACATGGATTATTTGAATTTTTTGGGAGGCGGGGCTTGGATTATTTACATTTTTAGGAGGCAGGGCTTGGATTATTTGAAAATTTTCTCAGGACTCAGGAGACATCACTCTTCCCAAACAAAAGGAGATTATTGCAGTCAAGTTAATGGTATGTTTTATGTTGAACTATACTAGAAAATGTCAAGATATTAGATATAAGTATTTGGATTAAAGTAAAGCTTGTTTCTCTATCAAGCTGCTATTTAGCTAACTAATGTAAGTAAGATAATTCACAAAACATTAGCTAGCTCTAAGAAATGACAGGATCATAGTTAAAGGAGAATTCCGGTGTGATATTGACCTAAAGTGTGTTGAAACATGATACCGAGTGTGAACATATGTCTCATAGCTCACCTCGGCTTGTCCCCTGCACTCAGAAATCTGGCGCTAGTTAGCCAATGCTACCAACAGTGTTTCATTGCGGTGCCTCGGGCATCGGCCTAGCCATGCAAATAATCACTGTTTTACACCATTTACGAGGCTCAAAGTAGCTCCATACTTCATTGGTAGATTTCCGAGGGTCTTGACATTTAAAACGAGACATAGAGAACTTTCAAAAAGCACTGGTAGTTTATTTACAAGACGATTTATACAGACAGTACCTTAAGGAATTTTACCGTTCGACGCCATCTTGAATTTAGCCACGACAAGTTGAGCAACGAGTACGAACGAACAGGTATGATAAGGCTCGACTTATTGTGACTAAATTCAAGATGGCGTCGAATGGTAAAATTCCTTAAGGTACTGTCTGTATAAATTGTCTTGTAAATAAACTACCAGTGCTTTTTCAATGTTCTCCATGTCTCGTTTTAAATGTCAAGGCCCTCGGAAGTCTACCAATGAAGTATGGAGCTACTTTGAGCCTCGTAAATGGTGTAAAACAGTGATTATTTGCATGGCTAGGCCGACGCCCGAGGCACCGCAACTAGTGTTGTCACGATACCAAAATTATGACTTCGATACGATACCTGCCATAAATATCATGATGCTCGATACTGAAACGATACTACGGCGAAATCCTAAGATATCTGGAAAAGAAAGGACTCATACCTCCTCCAAGTGTATTGAGTCATTTGTGTTGAATTCGGTGCACTTTTGTAGTGTGCAGGTCAATTCTGGGTTCTAAACTTCCTACATAATTATTATTTTTATAGTCAGTAAAATAGTAGGCCTACTTTGTGTGATTAAGTCCTTTATTTTTTGATATAGTTCATTTACATTGTGTTGTGTTTTGCCAGTAAAGTAGCTTTAAATAGCCAAACTAGGCTAGATCAAGGTCAGTGTTGAAATTACTGCATGCAAATCACTGAATGCTATGCAGAGGGGCCTAATCTTTAGGCCATCTGATGTACAGTATAGGCTTCCCTAGGCCTTCCCGTGTTCATGGGATTTCTTTGGCAGTTGCAAAGGGAAAAATGTGAGGATAGTCTTCTTTGCGCCCAGTGTACAAGTACGATGTTCCAACCACTCAGGTCTTCGTCAGATAGGCCTACACCATTACCTGTTGCAATATGTCTGTGTGCATTCCTACATTAACCTACGTCTATTTCTTTGATAACATGATTTGCTACCACGTAACAATAACCCGCTATTATTATTAGGACTCAACACGCTTTGGTGGTATTATATGCTGTGGGCTTTAATTAGCGCATTTCGGGTAGCCTATCCTACATCTGGGCAATACTTATTGAACAAATTGCAGTCTACACGCCATGACAAATATTACCAGTAGTACTGACCGAACATGAAATAGATTGTTTACAAGTTATGGTAATGTTATTCTGGCGTGAACATTGCGCTTTCATCACGTTAGCACCCTATGATTACAGATCGTTATGTCTCGTCAAATTCATGGATTAAGGAAGGTTTGCTTTATCCCAGAGAACCATACTCGTTTCACTTAGGCTAGACTAAAACAGAAGAGAAGAACTAACCATGTAGTCGTGTTTTCTATAGCATATTCGTTAACCT
This sequence comes from Alosa sapidissima, assembly GCF_018492685.1. NCBI lineage: Eukaryota > Metazoa > Chordata > Actinopteri > Clupeiformes > Clupeidae > Alosa > Alosa sapidissima. The sequence goes on from NC_055964.1 coordinate 18,341,641, forward strand.
GTCGTTCTTTAAAGAAAAATGTTGGGATATGTCTGCGAGGTGTTTAGCCAAGTTCCATGCGTAGCCTACTGCTTTTAAATGACTTTGAAACATATTTCACAAACGGGCCTCTGTGTACCTGATGGCTTGCCTTCACTATTCGTGATGTATCCGAAATAGTTGCAGATTTCACTTCACCTTTTGTTTTATCCACAAGGCCGAGGACGGTCGGCAAAGAACTACTGTATGTTGACGTTGGCTGCGCACTCACTCACTCAGAGCTGCCTGCTTGACACGCCCACTTGCCTAGATGCGTGCAAGGAGCAGTGAGAGCAGCAGAGGAGGGAGGGCAGTTCACGCAGACACAGAATGTTAAATTTAATAAAGTATTGATTCTAAAAACGTCGGAAATCGTATCGTTTTTTGCGTGAAGGCATCGTGATACCTTTTTAGTATCAATACACCGTGCAACACTAACCGCAACGAAACACTGTTGGTGGTATCATTGGCTAACTAGCGCCAGATTTCTGAGTTCAGGGGACAAGCCGAGGTGAGCTATGAGACATACATTCACACTCGGTATCATGTTTCAACACACTTTAGGTCAAAATCACACCGGAATTCTCCTTTAATGTTAGCTTATATATTCTTTTAATTACCTTAGCCCAGGGGTGGGCAAACTGCGGCCTGCCAAACACTTTCATCCGGCCTGCCAAGCATTTGATTTGGTTATTAGGCTGCTCACTATTTTTTTCCTGCGACGACGTTGGTTAGCTCCTTAAAAAACGTTTACAATGTCAATGTCAAAACATCATGTTAAATAGAGATGATAGGCCTATTTTTAGCTATCTGCAGCAGATCTAACTTGAACATGCTACTCCATTTAATTGGGAACGCGTCTGCACTCACGAGAGGGAGAGAGAGCGGCAGGTTCCAGCTGGCTTGTCATTGTTGATAATTGATATCTCCTTCTTATAAGAAACTTTTAAAAGGAAATTATGAAGGCAACAGTAGTTCCCACTACTGAACATTTATAAACTGTGAGAGGGCACAGCCATGGTACAGCACTAACCATGGGGCAGAAGATCATTGAGAAATAAACGTGACGTGTTCTTAGCGACAGTGCACAATTTTTACCTTTGTTAAACAGCATCAAATGGGGGGGTCTAAAATAAGCTATGTGTACATTTAGTGACTGTACACTCATTGGCCTGTAGATGGTGGTGCACACATATACACACGCACACACACACAGGCACGCACATACTATCGGTATCAGCAATTAGAACGGCCGATACATAATTACAAATTCAGTAGGATTAAAGGAAAATCAAATATTCATCATCATTTGGCTGCATTTCCAGTATTGGCGTTACGTAGTCGTTTGTCCACCAGATGGCGCATCGTTGCAGTGAGACGTAATTTTGTTGGAAGTTAATCTAAAGTGGGTTGGAAAGACAATAGACGCTTCCTACAAGGACAACACTGTAGTTTACCGCAGAGAACGTCTAATAAGGGTAGGATCATTTCCACATGAAATGTTATTCCCATTTCTTCTTGAAGCCAAAATAAATCTGAGAATGTTTATCGGACATGCTTGTGTAACGGGTAGATCAAGTGTACTACATGTCCCAAGATCCCTGCCTATGCTCCACCTTCACCTGGCTGCGAGGCTTACCTGACGTAGGGCATTCAGTCTTTTTAAATGAATGACCCCACGAAAGCTCACCTGTGCTGTCTTGCTGGGAGAATAGCTTGGTGTCGGCGTCTGGTGTCTGCTTTCTCGTTGCTGTCCCTCCGAAATCATCTGCTGTACCCTTTGTGTTGTTTCAGTCAACGCGTGTTTGGTATGTGTTACTTATTTTATCAGTATAAACAGACATTCACACTGGCGGGATGTTAATCCTGGTAATCACAACCAGTATTGCAGTATTGCTTTACCTCTGTTGTGGTGACTGATTCAGTGATGCATAGCTTTATTCCACGTTGTATTTTTTGCAGCTCAACCGTGTGTTTTTGCGACTAGTGACTGCGGTTGTGCCGGTAGCGCACCTCATCTCTGTAGCCTACGGCCTGGCTGTCTTACTGTGGTGATCCTAAGTTCCCGAACCTGGTAGGTATTCGTTTAGAATGTATTGTTGGTTGCCTACCCTTTGCCTAGTCACCCCAGATGCTCACTATATTCACTGAATAGTTTTACTGCTTGTGTGATTATGTTTAAATAGCTCCTTTGAATGTTGTATGTCACTTGTGATTGATTATGTATCCAACTACTAATTTTGTATTGAATGCATATCTTACTTGTGGCATGTTGGTTTTTAGAAATGCTTCCAGTGTGCAGGTTTTGAGTATAACTATATTGGACTTCTTACATATGTATTAATGTAATTCTGTGCTGGTCTAATTCAGGAGGTGTGCCGTTTCTCCGCACCCTCGAACGTCAGCATAAAGCGGTCAATCACTGTTTTCCCCTTCTTATTTTCTTTACAATGTTTGAATGTCTGTGTAGGGTGCCTGTTTACTGTCTAATTATTGTGAGAAAATCACCGCTCAGAACCTTGAAAATAATAGTGGTTGTAAATAAAATCTATTTTTGTATTTTGGTAAATCAGCCTCTGTCTAGTCATTCAGTTGTCTACCCTAGGCGGGACATTCTGTTACTAAGGCAACGTTACACTTGTTTTTTACTGCAGGTAGGCTACGTTAATCTTATACAAGTTATATCAATAGCCTAGGACGTAGGTAAAATAATGTTACCATTAGCATTGGTTGAGTGATGGAGGCCAATTTGATTATTGATGTATTTGTAGAAAACCATAAATGCGGTTATAGGCTACCAAACAAATTGATAAAAGCACCAATTGTATCTTTCGACTGTCATCTCATTCTCTTCTGACCATAACCTAGGCTACTAACAGGAGCTAAGTGAGTTAGCCACAACACCTTCGCTAACGTGATGGTTTTCTAATAGAAAATATATACCTGAAAGATAACCTGATGCATCCTAAACACTGGGCTGGGACATTTCTGCTCAAAAGTCTCAAAAAGCATCTGAGTTAACGTTCATTCCCAAACATCCACTAGGCTACTTCAATCCTCTATTTTCAAAGGTGATTCAAGTAAGGAAGAGCATGGCTCAAAGTAAAGTAACTAGGACTGAAACTACATAAATTCGTCGCACTGTAGATTTATTACTCGCCGCAATGTAGATTTATTAACGCTCCCGTGATGATCTCCATCTCCATTTAAACCAAATGTTTTAGAGCGCACGTTGAGAGATGTATCCAAGGCAGGGCTGTACCTACACATATTTGTTGCACGTGCTACAAAAATCATTCTTTGCGATCGATGATTTAGTACCAACGTTACACCGGTCCGATACAGTTTTCCTTATGGCTATACCGTGAGACTGAGACGCTTTTTGTTTGTTTGAAGTGCGTGTTTAGGGTGTGAGAGGGGAGTTGATGTGCTTTGATTCCAGCTTGGTAGTTGTAGTCTATGCGATTAAAAAGCATGTGTGTGTGAAGTATCCAAACAATGATAACACTTTCATTATGGCTGCTTTACGGCTCCTACACACAGTTGCGTGCGTTGCAGTGCTGGAGACGCATCCCATTCACTTTACATGGGCTCACGTCATCCGTTGCCGAACTGAATTGTGGGTCCGTTGCGTTGCGTTGCGTTTCTCCCGTTGCTCACGTTGAGAAGTTCAGCTGTTGCTGCACCGACAGACGGCACCGGCCAATCAAGCCAATCGACGGACGGCACCAACCAATCAAATTACGGTTATACTTCAAGTCATTTGCATAGCTACCGTCGGGAACACCCACTGGCATGCGTTGATGAAACGCAACTGTGTGTAGGAGCCCTTTGCCACAGACCTTCAGCTACTGTGGGTCCCATTTAGAAGTGTTCACTTCATTCGCGCTTTCCGTGATTCACGCAGCTGCGTGAAATGTATTATACTGATATGCAAAACTATTCACTTTTCGCCAAGAGGTGGCAGCTTAAGTCCTTATACTGTAAGCCATTGGTTCCCAAATGAGATTTTATTTGGGTCGCCAGCATAGCCTAGTGACAATTTATGTTATGTAATACAGTAAGTAACAGTCACGGTTTTGTCATAACTCCCTCTATGCATTACATAGCTCTGAAACTGGGGGGCGAACACGTCGCTGAGGGGGCGCCAGTGCGTGGATATCTCAATCGCAAAATTAAACAATATTTCTATCGGACGCCTACCATGGACTAGGCTGGGTGAACCCAGCCTGATCTGCCGGCGATTTCTTTTTCGTTTTCTTAAAAGATTGACCATGGACCTCACGGTTGCAAAATGCAAGGGAACATGAATCAGCCTATATTTGCACGAACAATAACGGACAGCAGCTCTTCAACTTGGCCCGTTAAAATGTGTATGAACAGTCTAGCGACGCATTTCATGAAGGCCCTTTTGGACATTTGCACCACTGGGTAAAACTGCATTTTGTTTTAGACTACTGGTATTTAATTTGTGCTTTGACAATAAAGTTGAATATTATATGAACTAGATGACTAAACTCTTACATATGTAAAAGAAGAAACATTCACACAAATCCATGACATGACCTCTCTTCTTGATAGCTGTTGAAAACTGCATGGAACTGACAGGGATTGTTTTGTTTAATAATAACTAAATAAATAAATACATTATGCTGCTACCTTCTGCTTTTCCCAAATACAATGTAGCCTACAGGTGTACCTTTCATCAGTCCAGTTGCAATGGATGGACTGTGATAAACTACCCTACTTGTGATTGTTTAGAGATCTTAAGGGTTTTATAACAATGCTACAATTTTTTTGGCAAGTGCTACAAATCTATTCACCTTTGCAGCGCCAGTAGGCTACTTTCTGTGCGGCCCGCAAACACACAGGCCAAACAAGCATACACAAAAGTTTCAAGAGTAGGGGATGGAGTAGAAGATGGAGACAAATTGATTAATGTGATTTATTTTTGCGGAATGGATGTACAGGACTGAGCGGCTGTCATATTTTGTACCGCTATGCGGTACATCTAGTTTTCTGGCTGATTCTGGCGGCAGATACCAAGTTAGCCCTGACGGGGGGGGGTCTTGTTGCGTGACGGGGAAGTCTGCTATTTTTATACTCCTGCTTAAATTTCCCCCTGGGGATCCATAAAGTATCTATCTATCTATCTATCTATCTAAATGTTTGTTTGTGAGTCTTGTCAGTTGTCTATGTCTTAGATTATGCCTATTTGTGTTTGATGTTTATTCTTAATATTGAAGCCTGTAGCCAGTGAGTTTTACCAGAGATGAGGGCCCGCTTTTGACTTGTACAGTTTCACCCCTGGTTGGTTTGATCTTACTTGAGTGCGAAGCGGTGCTTTTTGTGCAGTGCCATTATGGGTTGTAGTGTATAGCGTTAGATGCGTGTGTGTGAGTGCTGACGCCTTTATTCACCTGCAGTGTTGTGTCTTTGGGTCTGGAGGTGTTGTGACCTGTGCTAAAGATAGAGGGGGTATTCTGAACTGGGAAGTTTATCTGGCTGGGAGGGTGGATTACTCTTAATTAATTGCATTTAAATAAAATCTGCTTTTTGGTAACTTATTTGTGCTGATTGTCCTCTGACTCTTGACACCGGACCATACCGGATTAACAAAGGTGGTGGCAACATTATTTATTCATAACAATTTCTTACAATATTAAATTATGTTACTAAGAGCCATAATGTAAAGATAGTTGTCATTTTAGACTAAACAAACAAAACTTGTAAGATTCCCTTTTCTTACCCCTTTTACCTTTACATTTACTCAACACAAAAACAGTGCCTATACCAGTAATTACATTACACAATTACATAGAGAAAAGCCCAATTGAGCTTCCTAGGCCTCAAGGAGGAGGAGAAGGAGGTAGAGGAAGAGGCCTAGGAAGAGGAAGAGGAGAAGGATGTAGAGGAGGAGGCCTAGGTAGAGGAAGAGGAGAAGGAGGTAGAGGAAGAGGCCTAGGTAGAGGAAGAGGAGAAGGAGATAGAGGAAGAGGCCTAGGTAGAGGAAGAGGAGAAGGAGGTAGAGGAGGAGGCCTAGGTAGAGGAAGAGGAGAAGGATGTAGAGGAGGAGGCCTAGGTAGAGGAAGAGGAGAAGGATGTAGAGGAGGAGGCCTAGGTAGAGGAAGAGGAGAAGGATGTAGAGGAGGAGGCCTAGGTAGAGGAGAAGAAGGTAGAGGAAGAGGAGAAGAAGGAGGTAGAGGAGGAGGCCTAGGTAGAGGAAGAGGAGAAGAAGGAGATAGAGGAAGAGGCCTGAGGAAGAGGAGAAGAAGGTAGAGGAAGAGGCCTAGGTAGAGGAAGAGGAGAAGAAGGAGATAGAGGAAGAGGCCGAGGAAGAGGAGAAGGAGGTAGAGGAGGAGGCCTAGGTAGAGGAAGAGGAGAAGAAGGAGATAGAGGAAGAGGCCTGAGGAAGAGGAGAAGAAGGTAGAGGAAGAGGCCTAGGTAGAGGAAGAGGAGAAGAAGGAGATAGAGGAAGAGGCCTGAGGAAGAGGAGAAGAAGGAGGTAGAGGAGGAGGCCTAGGTAGAGGAAGAGGAGAAGAAGGAGATAGAGGAAGAGGCCTGAGGAAGAGGAGAAGAAGGTAGAGGAAGAGGCCTAGGTAGAGGAAGAGGAGAAGAAGGAGATAGAGGAAGAGGCCGAGGAAGAGGAGAAGGAGGTAGAGGAAGAGGCCTGGGTAGAGGAGAAGGAGAAGGAGGTAGAGGAAGAGGAAGAGGAAGAGGAGAAGGAGGTAGAGGAAGAGGCCTAGGAAGAGGAAGAGGGGAAGGAGGTAGAGGAAGAGGCCGAGGAAGAGGAGAAGGAGGTAGAGGAAGAGGAGAAGAAGGAGATAGAGGAAGAGGCCGAGGAAGAGGAGAAGGAGGTAGAGGAAGAGGCCTGGGTAGAGAAGGACTTGAGTTGATAGAACCTGAACAAAGAAGATGAGGACCAATTATATATATATTAATTATAGTTTTTACCTCCCCTCTGTCAGCTCGTCACAGTATAACTGCAGGGGCTGGGTGGAACTGTGGCCATTAATGGGTGCCCAGGTTGGCAATCAGTCAGGCAATCAACCAGGCAATCAGTTATTCCTATTATTATACTTATCATAAATAGAATAATTACAACTCCTCTCCTCTGAAACCCTCCCTCTCTATGTTCCAGCTTCTCTCCTCCTGGCCCAACAGCAAGCCAGCCTTATACATATGCGCACACACACACACACACACATACATCCTCACATACTCACTACCCCTCACCCCCCATCCCCACCCCCATCCCAACACCACCTCATTCACACTCTTAGAGCTACCATCCGCACCCCCCCCCTCCATCCCCCCTTCTTTTCATTCCGGTCATCAATTTCATCCCTGATAATCATATCTGTAATCATCCTGGACGCAAATCATCCTTAGCCTTTCTGTTATTAATGTTATGTTGTGTTATGTTTGTGGAAGCCAAGTCAATGTGATGTCTTGTTAAGTTACAGTATGTGTTTATGTAATGTACATCTGTTTGTCGTATGTAGTGTTCATGTGCATGTCGTAGTGTTGCATTTTCTGTAATGTCAATGATGTTTGCAAATAAATAAAAAAAAAAAAAAAAAAAAAAAAAAAAAAGAAGATGAGGACCAAATTTGACTCAAGAAATGAAAAAAAAAATTTGGACCTGTGGCCCTATGACCGTGTGCCACTCATTCAGGCCATGGAGCAGGCCTGTGATCATATCGAAACAGCTTCTGTGCAGGGGTGGATTTGTCACACAAGGCGATTCTTCCAATGGTGCCTTGCCAATGAAGACATAGCCTGTGATGTGGATGAAATCTTATGGCCTGATCAAGCCAGACGGAGAGATGATGAATAGTTACATTATTCTTGTTGCTTTTACAGTAGTTTTTCTTCAGAGTGAAAGTGTATGTACTTCATGCATTAATTTGTATTTGTCTACAGATTTTATTTGTTTCATTGATTTCATTGTTGGTTGATTACTGTAACTGATTATGGTAAGAAATACTGTAAGTATTGAAATAAATACTTGAAATATTCAGTCTGTAGCATCAGTGTTGTGCAGTGCTTGGTAAGTTTATAGTAGGCCTATTTGTGTACATTCTCCCTATATCTCAAACTAATCATGAAGAATGTTATGGGTTTGTCACTATTTTTGTTTTGTCATCTAAATTATCCCTTACATAACAATGTCTGGCCAAAAATCTAGCACATGCTATTTCCTAAAATAAGTTTTTTTACAAATGTGTTTTTTATTTATCACAGCAGTGTGGAACTGGCTGCAATAGTGTCTGATCATTGAGGACTGTGTTGGTTAAATGAAAAGCATTTTCACAAATATGTGTATATGTTTTGACTGAAGTGTGTATGTTTTGACTGAAGTGTGTAATTTTGCAAACAATCTAGGAATTATGCAAACTGAGTGTGGTGTTTAGATAACCCATTGTGTTTCTACGTATTCTTATTATTCATCTTTCCTCTGCCATTGAAGTCTATGCCCATAGAACCGTCTGGTAAAAATGTGGCACACTGATTGGGGACAGTCCCATGATTCATTTCAGCAAGTTTCATGTCAGCACCTTGAGCGCTCTAGCGCCACCAACAGGCCAAAGTTGGACATGCGTTCACGCACATAACTTTTGAACCGTCAGTCCGATTTTCAAAAGCCAGGTATCGCTGGAATCCTTGGACCATGCCGAGTTCAAATGACGTCATTTTTTCGCCATGATGGATTTTCCGCCATTTTGGATTTCATCAAAAACACTTAAAATGTATCAGGGCTCACATATTTTCTCAGATTCCCACCAAATTTGACACAGATCAGAGAACCCGGTTTTCAAAATTGCGTGTAAACAATTGAAAAAAACTGTAAAGCCTATCCACGGTCCTTAGCAGGTGGGGGTTCATTCCCCGTACATATGGAATATGTTACGGAGTGGAGAGATGGTCTCGAGACGATAGAGAACATCCGAGCATTGCCTTAGTATAGACCCTTTCGATCTGTTCCTAGAGGATTTCCTGTTGAAATGTTCAGAACCAATGTAGATACTTTGAAATGAAAATAAATCAGACTTTGACTTTACGTAAAACTTGTCTTTTTTCATTTTTGTTTGTCCCCATGTTACCATTAGCTCAATGTTGTATTCTGTAGGAACACACATGTTTGTTTCTGCAGTTGAAAGGGTCTATAGGCGTATGAATACATAAACCCCAAACCCCCATTTTCAATACTTTACTTTTACTGGATTTAGAGTAAATGTTGAATCCACTGAGGTATTGAGCTTTGTTTTGTTTTGTTTAGATGCAAAATGCATTTACTGTATTGTAAACATTTCTCCTGGAGCACTAGCCTATACCCTGAACACTGTGTTTTCCATTTTTTGATGTAGTGTGTAATGACTGCTCAGTAGTGTTTTCATTTTGACTGCTTTGTGAATGGTCCAAAGACATGGTTTGGTTTTGAGCACAGGTACAACTGTTTCAGAGGTTTTGTAGTTTGTGTTTACAGTTTTGAGAAAACGGAGGAAGGTTTGAAAAAATGTGTTTTAGCAATTGTGAAAAACTGTAATACCACAAGAGGGCAGTATTGTATTTGCCAAATGATCTATGGAAGAGTATGAATACATGTGTAGCAGCTCATGCCCAAGCCAACTTAAAAACTATTGCCGGTGGTGCAAACCTTAAAAAGCAAAACAAAAAACGCTTGTTTGCACTATACTGTACTGTAAGCTATTGAAGACGGTTAAACTGAGGTTGTAAAGTGAAATTAGACATGATCAGGCATTACTCAACATTGTGTGTTCCTTGTTTAAAAATATTCAAATAGTTTAGCCATTTATAGTCTAACATCTCATTGCAGGTGTAGCCCTGATCATGCTTCATTGCCTCAATGTATAGGCACACCAATAGACACAAACACTCACACACACACACACACACATACACACACACACACACACTTCATTGACTCACACAGCACACCCATAGACACACATAAACACACACAAACAGACCCAGACACACACACACACACACAGACACACAGACACACTCATACCAGTGTTACAGTAATTCAATTCTATACATTAATCAGTATTGAACAAAGCAAATGTCTGGTAGTCTGGAAGTTAGAGTACAGTGGAGTGTTTACCATAAAAAGTGTCTCATCTGTTGGAATATGGGAATGTGCATATTATCACTCCCATGCAGTTTGGAAGTAGCCTTATTTTTACAGTTTTTTTCTGATTGCTTAAGCACATTTTTTGTAACTATTGGCTATTTTTGCAAAACTCTACACACAAATAGGAAAACATTTCACCAAATCAGCAAAACAGTGTAGTTCTCTTGCAAAAGCTAACACACCTTGCTTAACTCTTCACACCTTCGTAAAAATGGTGTTTTCTTATCAAACAGTAAACACAAGCCATCACAATAATAAGCACACAATGTGCCAACTACACACTGATGGTATGAATAAAAAACACATCTTGCTTTCTCTGTGCACAAGGTAGGCTATGTCAGTTTGAGGTCTACTTTTGTCATAGTTCTGTAAACATACAGGGATCCAAACTTCAAGTTTTGGTGTTTATTTACACACATCAAAACAAACACAAGTGTGTTTTTCCAAGTCAAAACACAAAATAGCAATTTCACTGAGAAAAATAAATCAGTCTACATCGTGTCATTTCTCTCAAAATTTCATGTACATCACATTCAATGTCCTCTAGTCCAAGGCCTGATAATGTAGACTGTTTTTTTGCCTGTAAAAGGGCCATTTCAAACTTTTGTTACCCTTCCTCTTCCCCCTCCTCGTCCTCCTCTTGCTCCTCCTTGTCCTCTTCCTCTAACTTCACCTCTTTGTCCTTGTCGTCCTCTCCTGCTCACTTCTTCTCCTCCGCGTCCTCTTCCTCCTCCTCTTCTTCCTACTTCTTCACCTCCACATCCTCCTCTTCCTCCTCCCCTTCCTCCTACTTCCTCACCTCTGTGTCTTCTTCCTAGGCCTCCTCTTATTCTCACTCTTCCTGCTCCCTCCATTGTACTCCACACGGACAGCTTACCTGTGACTTATTTACACTGCTTAGGCTGATTGCAAAGTGAACTAATTATCTTTAAACAGTTTTCATGATGTGACAGTGTGCCAGACAGTTGGCAAAATAGTGCAAATAATAGGCATACATGTGTGTAGTTTTGCTAGGAGTGTGTTGATCATTTGGAAATTGAGTGTAAAGCAGTGAGTTTTGTTCACAGCTCTGCAAAAAAAGTGCTGTGCAGTGGATTGTACCTACAGTTTTGCAAAGTGTGTGTTACAAAATTGCAAACTGAGTGCAAAGCAGTGTTTGTGCATTTAGTTTTGCAAACTCAGTGAGTGTTTTTTCTATACAAATGAATATTTTTAGAAATTGTGCTAGAAGAATCACGGTCAGCGTTTAAGCATTCAGAAAAAAAACTGTAATTCTCTCACAAACGTTACTATGTTTCTGGCACAGATGGAATTCCTCTTGTTTCTTCATTTGTAATGCCTCTGGCACAGTTCCTAGAGGCTGGAGCAGAGAGAGAGAAGAGAGAGAGAGATTCCCATCCTCCAAACAGAAATATTATCTTATTCAGATACGTCAAAGTAGAAAGGAAGGATCAGGAGACCTAAAGGAGCAGGCCTTACCAATTAAGAATAAAGTTCTTATAGCAACCAGGTCCTGTCACCATCAGCCCCTATCACTTAGACACCAGTGGAGTGTTCTGAAATGCACTTTGTCATCTGAACGCATTGGATCCCCATAACTTGTGGAGCCATTCTCCTGAAAAATGGCAAGTTACAACAAGTAAGACCCTCATACACTCACGGATAACAGAATTCAAACATGTATCAAAGTATCAAATATTTGCAATATTTGCCTGCATGTGCATGCGTGTGTGAGTGTGTGTGTGTACTGTATGTTTGTGTGTGTGTGTGTGTGTGTGTGAGAGAGAGAGAGAGTGGGGTGGCATTAAAGAATATATCACAGTTTCTTATAGCTGTAAATCACTGCTACTTTTATTAGACTTCCAGCTTGTTATAGGAAATTACAGCCACTCGACGATTTAGTGGGCATAGTGTTTGAGTACGCTGGAAGGGAGAGAGATGGATATGGATGAAGTGAAAGAAGGGAGAGAATATATGCCAAAGACATTGAGTTTAAGTCTTATCACTAAAACAGGGAAATGTGCAACAACTTAAACAGATTTAAAAAAGAGATCCACATCCATTAATCGAGCCATTCACTAGTCAGGGATATGCAGTACACACACCATGTATGCTTCTGTACAAAACCTATTTCTATACTCCTGATCAGTTTGGGATTGGACTGAGACAGGCTGTAAAAAGTGTTGAAATCCAATAGCACGGATCCGGCAGACAGTATAGCCAATGAGGCGGTGGTTTACTGCATTTTCTCTGACAACCTGCCAATACCAACACTTTTCAGGTTGTAATAGTTTTACAGTTATTATATAGAGGTTGGCAAGAACCAGTATGTCTCCCCCTTCAAAAAACTAAAAAAAAATAATTTAATTTTCCAGGAGACTTTTTTTTTACTTTCTTTTTCTTAGGAGGAGGCAAGGGGGTTGTCATAATCACTCCACTATTGAATTGAAAGTGTCGTTTATTTGATTACTTCAAAGTGAATGACTCTGGCTATTAATTCACAGCCACTGAATAAAATGATTGATTTCAATTTGCTCCCTGTTCACAGAGCACTGTTTCTTTCTGGGCCCAGCTCATTACTGGAGGGCACCATGCACTCATAACTCTGCCGCTGTGAATGGTCTGTTAAACAAATATATAAATAAATAAATGCTTCATATTGTAAAGTTGGCAGTAGCCTAAATACTTGCAGTAGTGTATACTGGTATATGTTCCTACTCACACCTTGTGTTCATTAGAACACCTACTGTATATGTGTGAGCACACACACAAAACACACACACACGGGCACAACCCCCCCCCCCCCCCCCCTCTCTTCTCTTACATACACAAACACGCACAACACACATTCACATAAGTTCAAGGTTCAAGTTTATTGCCATTTCAACAACACATCTGATATGCCTTAAGCATCCGCATAAACTATAGACACTTTAAAATACATAATGATCACTACACTGAAAAAGTAAGCATACCGATGAGACCAGTGTATCGCTGACGGCAGAGTTAAAATATACAAATTAGCTCAGAAAAGAATCTAAAATCTAGACACAAGTCTGGCTTCAGAGGGACACGTTGTCTAGTCCATGTTTATTGAGAGGTCAGGGGCAGGAGATGAAATTCTCAGTGTTCTTCACAAACTTAGCCATGTAAACACGTTTCACATTCTGGCCAGTATCACATCACTTTGTTCATCTTTGACCATCGCTGTTAGTTCAAAGCAAGATCAGAGACTTGTGGTCATTGTAGGTATTTAAACAAAGACTGAAATAAACATTTTCACTGAAAATATAGCATTAGGCCCAATAAACAACCAATTAATCACCAGTTCTAAACAGTTACACACGCATGCATGCGCATGCACACACACCCACACCCACACACACACACACACACACACAGTCCTCTAATGAGTGATGACTGGGAGAAGAAAGCTTGTTTTCAGACTGACTGCTTTATATGGTCCGAGGAGAGAAAGCGAAACGGTTGCCCATGGCATGAAAGCCCGCGGCATGAAAGACCCACACATCAATTACCACAGCTTCATGGGCTACAAACGCCCGTCTCAGAGGTGGCAATAACTCACACCCACTATGTGCCCATATACAGCCCCAGCCCAGAGTGTGCCTACTGTAGGGCTGGGAAAGGAAGCGTGGTCGAGCCAGTCTACTGTGGCTCGTTGTGAATCGCTCAACGGGAGTGAAGGGGCATGGCGATCATGGGAGAATGTGGCGGCAGTGGTGATTTTTAGATGCGCTTGGCAAGAGTTCCAAGAACGATTTGACACTGATGTCATAATACATCTCCTACACCGTCATGTAACCTTAGACAAATACAGCACACACACACACACACACACACACACACACACACAGAGACAGACAAAATGTGACCTCTTCCATTTTAGGTCTCGTTTCAGTCTTCAGTCATACCTCACCCACACAGGAAGATTTTCTATCTCAAAAATCTGTCGTGACCACCTCGGAGATGAAGTATTTCCACTCTCCTTTCACCTGTCATGTGAGTTTATGGTGAGGCAAACCACTGCGTATGGCATAACAACCTTGGCCACAATATATCCCCTTCACAAAGCCCTCGGCCACACTGCCAAAGCATCAGGGCTCTCCGACCCAGTTCCCTGCAGCTTCCACTAAAGCTCACACAACACAGTTTCAGTTGGCCAGTCAGGAAGTAAACATGACACCCCGAGTAAACCGAATGTAAAGATATACGTCCAGACAAATGGAAGGTCCTGGACTGGGGTTCTTTATATTTCAGTTCATTTGGGCTGCTTTATTGCACAGAGGTTTGACTTTTGGACAGCAACCTTACCTTTTAATCTCACCCATAAAGACATATTAGAAGCTTGCGCGGCCAAGCCAAGAATCATACAGCTTTTCCAGGGCCATAATGTATGGCCACTGTAACGTTCCTGGCACAAAGACAGTCAGCAATAATATTTTTCTCTCCTTACCAGACTCATAGGGCCAAACACAGAGCTCTATCATCGCCATGGATACCTCAGAGGCCCAACTAACGGTGGCAATGTGGGCCATGCTCTGCAGACAGTCGGGGTAAGTATCTGTGAGTATTTAAGTATCTGTGAGCACGCACTCTGTGTTGTTTCCATGAGGAAGTTCACTTCTTTACTACTTGGCAATGTTTTGATTTGTTCTTGTGACAGTTTACGATTCTGTGAGAATTTTACATTTACAGTAAAGTTATGATATATTATCAAGTAGTGTTAGTAAAAAAAAGTTTTTTTATACTTTGCTAAATGCTGATGGGGGTGATTTTAGATTTAAACCAACGCCTTTCTAGACCAGTTCGATTTTAGGATAAAATCTTCGACCTGAAACTTTAACTGTAAGCAATCAGAGGTTAGAAAACTCTCCCTCTTCTCCAATGGTGTGATTGACACGGCCCTCCTCACACAAGCCAGCATGCTGGGCTTGAATCTGTGTGGGGAACAGAAGCAGGAGCTTGTTCTTAAGGGCCTGTGGAGTCCCAAATCCTGCTCTCTCAAGTTTCAACCACAACCTCAGTGCTTCTCAGCCACCCCTAATCACGGCGAGGAGATAGACGTAGCTCGCTCTTGTTTTTTCATCATGGGAAAGAAATTGTGTGTGTGTGTGTGTTTTCACTGTGTGTGGGAAAGAAAGAAAGACTAAAAGAAAGAGAGACTGACAAAGAGAGCGAGAGAGATAGAGAGAAAGGAGACGAGGCATGCTGGCTTCACTTTCATCGCAAAAAAACGTCTTCCTCTCCAACTCACCCAACTCTCATCATGGTGGCTAGTCATAATAAATAGGATTGTGCTGACTGATGTTATTCTTCCAGATATTTCTCTCTTTCATCCGTTCATGCTCGAATGCTGTGAGAACGTCGGGAGGGTGAAAGGTCAAAACTGAAGGAGGAGAACCTGGCCGCTCCTCTGGCCAAATCCTGACTTGTGAAATAATGCGAGGGAAGGTGCTGAAGGACAGTAGCCTTGGAGTCCCAGTGTTTGTACAGCCTACTTTTAGATTTCCCACAGAAGGACACAATGCACTCAGGGCCAGATGTACCTGCGAACGTAGCGTTATCAGCGTCATGGACAAACCGCAGA
This sequence comes from Alosa sapidissima, assembly GCF_018492685.1. Lineage (NCBI taxonomy): Eukaryota > Metazoa > Chordata > Actinopteri > Clupeiformes > Clupeidae > Alosa > Alosa sapidissima. The sequence continues at coordinate 18,357,429 of NC_055964.1, forward strand.
TTGCGAACGCTGTCAGACCCAAGTTTCTGTCGTATTTATCAATCGTTCAATACTTAGTGTAGACTGCGCCTTTCTCTGCCTTTCTCAGCCCATAAACGCAATTTACGAACGTCCACAACTGTATGGCAGCGCCTACATACAAGCGCAGTTGAATGAAGTTAATTGATGACAACATTCAAAAGAATCAAACGTTTAGCGATCATGAATAATACCATACATAATAAGATGTCAACAAGCAGGGAGATAATGAAGATCAGTAGTTCTACTCAAACTACTTGTGCACGTAGGCTATGGAAGATTGGTCAAATCTAGCAAGTAGGAAAGTTTAAGTGAATGACGTGAAAGTGAAAGTAAGGCCAACGAAAGTTAAGGTTGCTTTTGATAGTACAAAGACTTACAAAACTGGTGCTCTAAATAGCGATTCTGTTGTCTTTGAAAGGTTCTCTTATTGACACATTGAACTGCAGTTTGGATTAACACCTGCTTTTACAAGGCGGAAATATTTAGGCGCAGAATAGACGTGCGCTTTCACGAGCAGTCTTTGTACATACCGAGGAATACATAATTAGGTGTAAGTGTTGTGGACTCTATGCTAACAACAAAGAGTTCTTGATATGCACATGCACAAGACTTTTAGCTCTTTAAAAGAGTAATGCAGATTATTTTTGTGAGGGAAACTAAATTGTCAATAATATACACAGTAAAATGAGCTTTTAAAATGACTTCTGGTAAATGATACGTTGTTTATAAAAGGTAGTTTAGACCTTCTCAAAACAGCATATCTTGTGTCAAACAGAATCTGTCATACCTCCCAAACGACAACAAATGAAAACAGAGCAGCCATTCCTCTCTGCTGCTATTTTCATCCATTCTTTTCATCATTCTTCAGCAGGCACTCAGACAGCGGCTGTGGCCTGGGACAGCAGAGGCCTTGTAAGACTTTCTTTTCATGGTTGTCCCTGCAGGAGACTCAGAGGAATCTGACCTGTTCCCCCCCTCCAGTGCCCAGGCTGGTCCTGTAAAACCTTTACACCCACCCCCATACATGCACATGCACACACACAGTCTGATGGGCCCCCATGCTGCTAAATGATGAGGAGAGGCAAACAGCACGCTAGAGCTCAGTTAGCATTCCTCCCATCCTCCCCTGCAATGTGTGTGTGTGTGTGCGTGCGTGCATGTGTGTGCACGGCACGCATGTGTGTGTGTGTGTGTGTGTGCACCTTGGCTCTGCAGGCCTGGACAGACAGGGGTGGCTATGATGGATTGGGAGGATGGGGTGCTGACACATAAAATTTTAAGCGTGTGGAATAAAACATCGTTAATTAAGTTTGAGAGCTGAAAAAAAAAATCTTGAATAAAAAACTTACTTTAACTGAAAGAGAGAAATGGTAAGAGGCAAGTACTCATGGTAAACATGGAAGTAAGAAAATAAGACCTTAAGATCTGCCTTAATTAAAGAGCAAGCACACATTAGAGTGTATGTATAGGCTACAGTATATATGAAAAGCCATTTAATATGATGAGCTCCAACTCTCCAGACAAGGAAGAGAAAAAGCACAACACTCCCAGTCAGACCTGTATTTAGTATCTCCTGTGAATTATTAAATGTAATATTATTTGAGCTAGCAAATAAGTAAACCTCTGCTCATTGCCATAGACTTCACACCACGTTTAGCGTCATCAAGTTCGATCAGGTAACATTATTTGACTTTGTTCTTTCTGCCTTTTGTCTTTGTTTTATCTGCCAACATTATTTGACTTTGTTCTTTCTGCCTTTTGTCTTTGTTTTATCTGCCAACATTATTTGACTTTGTTCCTTCTGCCTTTTGTCTTTGTTTTATCTTTACCTTGATCTTATCTTTCTTCTATCTCCTCTTATCACAATATCTTTATTGTGTTTTGCTGTTTTGCCTTATCTGTTGGAGATGGTGCTGCGTCTTACATTTCGAGTTCACCTTCTTTATGACTTTCTTACAGTTCCCTCACAATCACCACAATGATAAGGGGCTCCTACAGAGATATTATGAGCCTATAATTCTGTAAATGGCTTTCAGAAATATTCAACTTGACAGATATGATTTCGAACGTGAATTATATATACAGTTTCTAGTGAACGTTGTAACAGTGCAAGGATCAAATACAGTTTTAAAACAAATTAATTCAATTTCATATTACATTCAGTTTCAATTTTGTTTGAATTCAGTTGCAAACCAAAAAATTCAATTTCAAATTATGCTATTCAGATTCAGTTTTTCAATGCAAACTTTAAAGTTGACTGATTCAATTTAAAGCATTCATGTTCAGTTTCTAGTGAAACAAATATTATCCCATAGACATTTGGCTCTTTTTCCATGGTTTGACAAGAAATTATTCCCACATGACCTTCAGCAATGACCCACTGGCATTTTCCCCCTCAATTAAATGGTCAGCTAACCCATCACGCACAAAGGATACTCTACATAGCCAAAATGGCAATAAATGGCACCATTTTTGCAGCTGCCACAACTGTCACCAGCCGTGGACATCAGAAGAGTTTCATATACATGTTTTCTTTTTATAAAAATAAACAGGTCAATTATAGAAAAACTCTCTTGATGTAAGATATAACACAGCGGTACAGAGAGCATTTTGTAGAAATGCGTCACAGAACTAAACAAGTCAATGCCACAATTCATATAGCTTTACACTGGCCATTGGGAAGCTTTCGTCAGGCTCTTGGCAAACACCTCTGAAAATCTTGGCAGTGCCCCATTAAAATATATGCATTAAATGCTCAGCGCAAGTGGCCATGTCAGAATGATGAAGGCAGCGAGAGGATTAGCTCAAGATTTTGTAATTCAGAGCAAGAAAAGTTTGCTTGTGAGAGTCTGCAGACAGATGGCTTAAATAAAAAAGGAAAATCGACATGAACATAATTTCCCTGTACTGTGAGTCAATACATTCCTAAAATAGAGCGAGTTGTTTCTGTTGGGACACCTGGGTGTGCTTGGCTGAAAAACCTTTTAAAGAAGTTTGGAACCACATACAGTAGGTTACTGGTAGAGCTATTTGGAGATAAAAGGGTTATGCTCACCATCAAAAGATGGTTCTGTGGAGAGAAGCTTGAACTCTCGAACTCAAACGTAAATGGTGCAACTCAGAGGGGCCTTTTAGTTAAAGGAGAAATTCGGCGAGTTTTCACATAGATCTCCGTTTCGGAGTTCTCCTTTAATTTAGTTTAAAATAGTTTATTACATAAACAATTGTGCATTAACAATGTCGTGAGCTCTCTCTCCCTGCCTGTTAACGAGCCTTCATTGCTCTCAATTATCTGCCACTCCCAGTCTCTGTTTCTGCTCTGCCTGATTAGCCGCACCTGTCCCTACCCTTGCTCTCTTGTTGACCTGCCAGCTGCACTGCATTTCCTGTTAACCATCCCCTGTATTTAAAGCCCTGTTTTTCAGTCCACCTTTGTCAGAATATCTGCAAAGCCTGCACCTGTAAGTCTACGCGCTACTCTGACTCTTGCTTGTGTACCCGGACCTGCCTGACTCTGCTCTCCTGCCGTGGTAATTCGACCTTTACAATTGCGAGTTCTGCCTTGCCTTTGTCTGTGCTGCTGCCTTGTTTTGCCTGCCCTGTTCCTCTGCTCTCCTGGTTGGTTGGTGTGTGTGTGTGTGTGTCCGAGCCCAGACCCTTCGTCCCCACCAACGTTTGATGCCTCTCTGCCACTGGGACACACACAGAGCCACACACTCCTTTTTTTCCCCAACCCTTCAATAAACTGAAAGAAACGTCACGCACTTGTGGTCCTTGCCTGTCTTGCCCCTAACAAATAATTGTCATATCCAAAATAACGGATATCTTGGAAGTTTTGCAAAATTTCATCGTTAATAGAGAACATATGAAAACATTGAGCATTGGTTCTATGTCCTGTCAATATCATGGCGCTCAGCTCAACTTGATAAATCTCAAATAAAGGTGGTAGTCCGACTCTCATATGTTTTTGGGAATACCAGATCATTTGGATACTAAAGCTCCTATCTTTTGTACTTTTCAGAATTATTTCTCTGTATTCAAAAACATTACATATATGAACAAAGGCAATGGCTGAATTGAGAGTAAAACACTCAGGGTCTTCATCACACATATCCCTCCATTCTGTCTGTCACAACAGTCATGTGTTACAGTATTCCCGGCACCCATCTCCGGAATGTTCCTGCCCCTTTTCCTTTCGTCTCCTGAGCATGCTGGGAAGGATCATGTGCTGCAAATAAACATGGTGGCCACTGGTTTATACATCTCCCATCTGCAGCCTAGTGCTTGTATGATCTCTGAATAGGCCTTTCTGCACTACCTCCTTCTCTCTCTCTCTCTCTCTCTCCATTTCTCTCTCTCTACTCATCCTTTGGCACTGCTGTCCAAGTAAAACAGGCCCAGAGCCGCCAAGCAAAACCCGCTGGAATGAAGCTTCAGAGACTCAGGGCTACAGAGCTATTTTCCACTCACTATGTGTGGCCAGACCAAACACAGGCAAAACCACCTCAGCTAGCAAAGAGAGCAGGTCCCATCCTGCAGAGAGGGGAAATGAAAAAGTCAAATAAAGAGAGAGATTGAAGAACAGAAATGGTAGACCACTGAGACTGATGAAATGTTCTAATCAACACATGATCAGGCTGCTTCCGAAAGTTGTCTGCCACCTCTGACAGTGTGTCGGTGGAGTTCTGTGAACTTCCAGTGACCCTCTTCAGGAGTCAGGCCTCAGACATTTTGAATCTTTGGAATAATTTAAAGCTTTATTTCTAGTCATTGTTGTAAAGCTTCTCTTTCCCCTTTCTGTCTCTCTAGATGTGAACTTTGTCTCTTTGTCAAACAAGTAGGAGAACATTTGCAACTCTTTAGATCCAACTGGTATCTTTAGGTGAACTAAGGATTCAAAATGGCATCTACTCAGCACTGATGGCTTCCAATGAGAGTCAGGTGATCAGGAAGATCCTTCAGTTCAGTTGATGAGTAAAGTTCTACTCCATGATTCATCTGTCTGTCCTGATTGGACCAGCCGGGTGAGATGAGGGTTGCGGTTAGGAGAGCGTCAATTTAGAGTGTGCATTTGCCTGGGTCTAGCCTTACAGCGTGCCTCTGCTTGTCCTCCACACAGTGGTGGATCTCCGGGTCTCTCAGTCCTCCATTATCGCCTTTCAAAGGGTGCAGGAGCAGACGTGCTGGCCCACTACGAGGCAGCTGCTTCAGGGAGAAACTCAATACCAGCTGGCTCCCCTGGACCAGAGTCTGGAAGTAAATCCTTGGATTATGGCCCCTAGCCTCGTAGTGTCTTCAATGACACATCGACCTTGAATGCAATTTTTCTTTCTCATGGAAAGGCCTAAATTCAACATCAACGAAACCCACTGTTTATTATCCTGTGCATTTTATTTATTCCTTCCTTCATTCATTCCTTCATTCATTCATTCATTCATTCATTCATTCAATTATTCATTTATTCATTCATGTAGAACTGTGGTGTTTTGCTTAATCTGATTGTAGTAGTCCTATCTTTACAGACTGGAACTCTGGTTTATTAGTGAAAGTGTTTGTAGAGGCCGAGGCTATGTAGAAGTCTGATATTGCACTCAAAGAATGACAGTTCAAGAGGTTACCCATGATCCATACCGTACATATTTTTTGGTTTTCTGTTAACCTTAGCTTGAATGCTGCTGCTAAAATTGCTAAATAAAATAAAAATAAATAAAATAATCAAAATAAACATCACCAAGTGCAGTGGTCAATTACATACATCAGTCATTGAGTATTTGGAACACTTGCCATTTTGTGAATCTTAACTGAATTCTGTTGATGTCTGGCTGGAAAAGAAGCAGAAGATTTTGGACATGAATAAACAAATCACTCCATAAGTCCATAAAGCATTTGATTTACAAAATAAGTCGTATTGCTCAAAATATTTTGCCTTCATATTTTTTCTTCTTCTCTACAGTCGATTACCAACCACTATATTTTCCTGTGGATCAGGAGGTTGGAAGGTAGGGTTTCATTTTGGGAAATATTTTCTTTATTTTATTTTTTTTTCCTCTTGTCCCCCCTGTGATTTAGCCTCAGGGGCAAGTAGCTGCCCCTCCATGTGCGTGTTTGGGTCCATGTGTGCAAGAGGCCCTGCCTGTTCTGCAGCCATGAAAAGAGGCTTTATCGGCCTCTAACTCACTGTTTCTAGCATGAATGACACCTTGCCAAAACTACTTTGCATTTACATTTATCAAAATACTGCTGGGGAAAAAGTACCTGCAAACAAAATAAGCCAGGTGCAGTTTGTCAAAATGCTCTCGGCTCGGGTCAGGTGAACCAAAAATAAACACTATAAAATTTACTGTGTACTATTTTTTTTGCTTGAATGTGAACAACTAGGTCCTTGTGATATGATTAGACTGTTTTTAAAGATGGCTGTCACTCGAAGAAAACACTGGGACTGAGCGGCTTCTATTTTTGATACCCGGAAAAGCCCAGTCCAAAATGCCTGACAGATGAAGCACACCTTACGAATATGCCAACAGCAACAACACATCCAAAAGGAGAACAACACCGATATAAAACACCTCAGGTATTCAACAGTTTGGTGTCATAGGGTAACTGACACTCCACTGAAAACTCAACAAAAATACCTGGACAAAACCACATCTCTCCGGGCTGCATTCAGCACCCTGCACTGAATCTGAGGAAACCAGTTGGCCTGATTGGCCGCCTGCAGCCTGGCCCTCTAAGAAATAACACTCTGGCTACTGTACAGTCACTCATCATTTCGGAGGAATGACGTGCAACGCGTTCGGACGTCCTGAGCGCCGGGGTTAGCAGAGTGCCACATGGCCCTACTGAGGGACCAATCAAATGGAGCGTTGAGGTCGTGTTCCACGCAGCTTCTGAAAGGTCCGAAACGCTGAATAAATAAACCAGAACCCCGACTCAGCAAGGGTTTCTGCCATTAGTGAAGTTCAGACCGACCTCAGGAGCATGCGATACTTTAGATTGCTAGCAAAACTGATTGTGTACTGACAGATTTTAAGCTCTTGGAGCAAAACCAATTAGGTGCAGTGCCTGTTCCCACTTCTGTTGCTAGGTGTCAAATTTGTCCTTGGTGTTAGGTAACACCTTGCTCCCTGCTATACCAGTTCTCTAAAACCACAGCACCCCAAAATCCACCCCCTGAGTGTCTTTGTCACCTTAAGGCCGATTCTACATGTTCTCCTCTTCCCGTTGGTCTCGTGTCTGTTTTCTGTGTGGGCATATCTGAAGTTCTTTCTTTCGTTTTTTCATTTGCGCTCGCTGCGTTCCTCCTCGCTCACTTTTTCCCTAAATATTTTCGAATGCCACTGAAGAATGTGTGGCCGGCTGGGTGAGTAGTTGCTGTGGTCATATCCAGTGAGCAGCGCCCCTGTTGTTCCAACACCTGATACTGATGAGGACTGAGTGGAGGGGCCTGTGCTGAATAAACATCTCTCTCCGGTACACTCTCTCTCTCTCTCTCTCTCTCTCATTCCCCCACGACCTCAGTTGGTGTGCTGTCTGTCTTATTAAATATTTTTCCTAATCAAGCGTAGCAGGGAAGTGAGACTGTTTTATTAGCTGACTAGAATTGACTTTAAGTCTTGGCTAAGCGTCGCAACCGAACTGAAAATATTAGGTGATTAGGATAATATTGTGATACGAGTGAAATTTTAACTTTAAAGGGCTCAAAACGGCTGTTTTATCCTTATAGCTTCTGCTCTGCTTTAGAACAGGCTCCCTCAGTCTGCTAAAAACTACAGACAGAGATAGCTGGAGAGCAGAGCTGAAATACCGGTATGGTTAGTAATGGGCTACCATAAGCATTCAAGCTGCTGTGTGTGTTTTTGTAGTAGATAAAATAAACCATTCCTCTTGATTTACAGCCGCAGTTAAAGGCTTAAAGGAAACTGCCAAACTCCTTGGTTTTACTGCGCATTCTTGGATTGTTATATGTTACATGTTTCTGCTGTATTTCATATCTGCATGGATTTGTGACCTAAAACTCCTAAAAAACATGACACACAATGATAAAGACATAAAAATACTGCATATTCAGAGAAACATAATAGTTTTATATATGTATATACATATTATCATTGTATGATGCCATCAGAGGGGTATTTCACAAAGGCAGAATTAAGACATCCAAGATAAGTGATAAAGTGAGGTTTGACATAGCGTTGTCTGGTCATCCTAGCTCAACTCGTTTCACTAATGCCAATCCAGGACGAGTAGGAGCGACTATGTCACCAGGTGTAAGTAATTCAGGATGTGTGCGCGTTCTCGTTTCTGCTCCAAAGTGCCCACGGTTGGAATAAAAAAGACGCGGAAAATAGCGTCATTCACACAAAGTGAACAACCGCTTTTGATATAGAATAACAATGAAGTAAAGTTATCCTTTTTGGAATGGGGAATCATGGCTATTTCTGTAAAACAGCAGAAGTACAGTAGGTGTGGTAGACCAACTGAATGCAAATTTACGTATGCACCCACGTGTGAGTGCTTCCTTGTCTCAGCACGCAACATCATTAAGAAAGCTTGCCCCTCCACTTCCAATCAACTACAGTAGGCTATTCATCAAACGTCTATCAATAAAATAAGCAAACAATGAGTACCTAGGCCTATGTTAATAATTATAAGGCTATCACAATAAAAATAATAACCATATGGTAGTAGGCAGACAATCTGTTTAGCAAATACATTTAGCAAATAGTTTATAAATGGAATAAAGCTCCTTAAAATTAGCATGGAGGTCTGATGTGAATGACAGCTAGCTGAACCAATAAGACCACATAATTACCATTAGAATTAACTTAGCTTGGCTGTTAGCCTGGTCGGGACCAGGCTAGGTGCAGAGAATAAATCCCCATGGTAACTTATGTGCCATCTCTTTTGTGAAACCAAGTCAAGGCTAAATTAATCCAGGATAACCTAAAAATCCCAGCTTAATCCCTTATCTAGGTTTTGTGAAATACCCCTCAGGACTATATCATCCTTGTAAATCATGTTAAAAATAATGCTGAAGCTATTGTTTGTTGACATGTTTTGTGTGTCAGTTCATGAATGAGATTCAAATATTTGATGCAATGACTGCATTGTTTTGATGCATCTGCTACAAGGCTGTAGCCATGGAGTCAACATTGGGGTTTATTTTTTTTCTCTATTCTGTTTCTTTATATATAAAATAAAAAAATGCGATGTAAAGTAAGTGAAATATGTGCCTTACATGGAAGTGGATAAACGATTGCAATAAAGTAGTAAAAAAACATTGGGGTGGACCAAATGTGACCCTGCAAGGCGAAACCAGTCGTCTTGCGCACAGTGCTATTTTGAGAAAATCCACGATAAACGTACGGGTTAAAATGTCGAATATCATGTTTTTGCATAATTCGACAGTATACAATCTACACTTTCATATTGTGAACAAATTTCACGGATAAACATACGTTTTGACTGTTAAACCCTGACTTTATTTAGGTGAAGATTAAACACATTAGCTCATTGAGTGCCAAAAACGTAATATTACGTTTTTAGCTCTTTTTTTTAATTACGAAACTAGACACTCTAACACACCTTATATGTGATTTTGGGAACTCTGTGATGAATGGAAATGAAATATATGACGTGGATCTGGACATTTTATCTGGACATTTTATCATAACTCGGTTGCCGCTTTGGGTCGAATCAGTGACGCATGCACGTCATCTCAAAACCAGGCCATTTTCGTGGGTCTATCACTAGGTGGCAGTCTCGCCAGGTCTCGCTGATCACTTCCGATCACTTCCCGGAAAGTTTACAGGCAACACTTCATATTTCATGAAAGACGTTATATCTCCATTTCTAGAAAAAAAACAGCGATTTTGATGAAAACTAGCCACTGTTTAGCTTGGGATTTCTCAGGAACAGAGGCGTGTAGAAATACACGGTTTGCACCCACTGAGAGCTTAAAGTCTCACCTTTTAAACGAGCCATTGTATGTGTTCATAGCTATAACACAGAATATGCTGTGGCTGTACAAAAATCATCAACAATGGTCTAGATTGCTGGCACTCTAGGACAAAGCTTCCGAAAACAGCTTGGCATTCAATGAGTTAGCAGTCATTCCATTTGTCCACGCCGCTATAAGGTTTTACGGTAGAGCTAAAATGTAGCCTACTCATTTGGCTACTCGTTACTCAATGTGTAAGCTCTCTATCGTTCTTGGTAGATGTAACCGAATATAAATGTTAAAAAGACTTGCCTTTCAGGGCACGAACGGTCAAAAGCACTTTTAGAAATATCCTGGCGTCATTTTACGGACCAGGAGAAGTTTTCCATTGACGTAGCAGTAGCACATTTTAAAAGTGGGCCTATTATATAGCCTACACAATCTGTGTACATAGAACTTCTTCTCCCCTTACTTCCCCCGAAATACATGAATTATATTCTATGTGACACCTTATGACCGTCCCTGGTATAGAGTGTGCCAGTGACTTCCGTTTTACTTCCGCTACAAGGGACCTGTCTTTCAAAAAAATATGAACGGGAGTTAATGGAGAGATAACAATTATTTTTCGGTCCAGTTTGAATTGTGCCACGAATTTCACATATGATGTGTGTGAATTTAAAAGATAATATTTCACGTCAAGAAAGTACTGTTGTTCGATAGACTTCAAAAGTTGGTTTTGTGCGAATCCGCTCAGTGGACTACATCTCTCGTCTCGAACGATGTACGTCACCAACGTAATGAAACGATAAGATTAGCATGCTAGCTGTTATGCTAGTTAACGGTTGCATCTTGCTGCCTGCTATGTCACTTAACAGTATCTAATGTACAGTCTATGGACGAATACAACTTACCTGATGTGTTTAATCCTCTGACTCATGGTATTTTCATCGGCAAGGAAAGCCCAATTAAGATCTGTTGCTGGTATGCTTGTACAATCTAGTGTGGCTGTGAATGAGCTAACGTCACTAGCGCGACTGATGGGTTTGTAGTCGTTGGAATTACGATCTTTCACAATGTTGTAATTCAATAGTTAAGAAACAAACTGTAAATGTCTTTACATGAAAAATTGTCTTTAAAATTGACAAACATCATATGGGTAATTCAAGGCACAAGTCAACCGGGACCAGAAAATCATTTCTTTTTCACCATAGACTGGCGTTCAAATTTTTTTGAAAGACAGGTCCCATGGAGGCAAATAGAAGTGCCGTCACTGGGACACTCAATTAACTAGGGGGCAGAAAAAGGCACTCACTCGGTTGATAAAACTGGACATAGTCAGTCATCCGCTTCAAAGTCACGCTACCGTAAGGCTAATAATAGCTGTGTCCTCACACTATCGCATGTGACAATTTATTTAAAAAGGTGATTTTCTCCTCTTCTGGCGTATCGTGACAGGAGAACCATTGCAACTTTGGATGCGGTTATCTTAGCGATACTTTTTGCAATACCCTCGATATACATATCGTTGGAAAGCTTAGTCAATGACCGTTCATGTGAGCACATTAACTTAATTTTGTAAACGACTGGTTTTGCCTTGCAGGGTCACAAATGTGCATGGTGAGTGTTAAGCCCCTTTGGCCTCAGTTGTTTTTGTGTTTGATACTGATTTAGTCTGCCTTTTCTCTCGTAGGCCTGGTCCCACGTGTTCCGGGATGGGCATGTGCCAGCATACGGGGGTGTCCCACCTAACCGGATAAAGTGGGTCTGGCCTTCGACAGTAGCGGCGGGAGCTTTGCTTTGTGTTTTTGTTCTGTTGTCTGTTGATATCATATATGCTTTTCACGTAATTCAACCTTAAACGTGAATCGTCGCACTGTCTCCTCCCCCAATTTCTTTGTTACTTATGAGCCAGGTTATAAATGGGGGCTCGGGACCTCTCGCACCCAAAGTGTTTTCAGATACTCCAACTCAGACACATTTGCTGCAACATGAAATTGATGTTGGTGATGATTTACCAATCAGACAACATTGTGTTTCTCAAGAGAAAAGGGAACACATAGACACAGAGGTGGGTTATCTCCTTAAGAATGGCCTTGCCGAGCCTTCTTCATCAGCCTGGGCATCGCCATGCCTTCTTGTTAACAAGCCAGATGGTACTTTCAGGTTCTGCACAGACTAAGCTCAACGATGTTACAAAACCAGACAGTTTTCCACTCCCCACGATCGAGGATTGTGTAGACCAGGTGGGTGCTGCCAGGTTTGTTAGCAATTTTGACCTACTTAAAGGTTATTGGCAGGTGCCCTTGACTGATCATGCGAAAAAAGCCTCCTCTTTCATTACAAGGGCTGTTCTCATATAATGTCACGAGTTCTGGTTTGAGGAATGCACCTACCCCCCCCCAACATAAGACAATAGTTAACAATATTTTGTAGTTGCAAGTTTAGCTAGAACACTGATCAAATGCTACAGGAGACGAAGGGCAGAGAGAGAAGGCAGTGTGTAATTTCTCAGAAATAATGACCAATCTGTACCAATCGTTAGTTCATAATTCCATGGTATTCTACAACTTTCACATACAATGAACGCTCACACTCAATAGAGGATTATTGTGCAAGGCAAGTCAGTGTCAGCAGTTCTCTGTAATCAGGTTTCTTCACTAAACTGACATCTCACATCTGCACTCTCTTTCTCTATCAGTTGTTTAACCATTTACCATACCATTTTACAGTGTGTAACAAGTGATCATTTTGGACAACAGTGAGTGATACCACTGTAGCATAACATTTTATTTCGTGGTATTGGGGGGGGGGGCATTTTGAGCATTTTTGAATATTGGGGGGATAATGTCCCCCTCAAAGTATATCATTATTACAGCCTTGATGTGATGTGAATGTAGAGAGGTGTGGTCAGATATTAAGGGGAGCACAACACACGCACACTAACAGATATACACAGACTTGCAAACACTGAAACCACCGGATGCGTTACCATTACTTTACAGTAACACGTATCATGTTCATATTCAAGTTGACCCTAACTCCTGATTTTATAAAGCACACAAGAATTTAAATTCTTTGTAACACACACACACACACACACACACACCAAAAATCAACCTGAAATAGAATAAACCCCAAAGCAGCAGCTCTAGCCTGAGCAGCACAGCCATATCCTTGGGATGGCGGTGCAGGCCGAGGCTGCTGCCCCATCCCCCTCACCTGGTGCCCTGTGTTTACATTATCTTCCCACTCCCTCCCTCACTCTCTCGCTCCTTGGGGCCACAACTGGGGCTACTACTGAGTCATCGTGATAAAACGGGAAGCTTGAGTCTGTGCTGTAATTTCAGCTGCCAACGACGCTGAGCTCTGACTCAGCAACACAGGGGACCAAAGCACAACAGCCCCCTCTTCACCAGCCAATCACCTGTCATAACACACTGTGTGTGTGTCTGTGTGTGTGTGTTTGTGTGTGTTTGTGAGTGTGTTTGTGTGTGTGTGTGTGTGTGTGTGTACGCCTGTGTGCGTGTGTGTGTGTGTAGTGGGTGGTAATAATGATAATAATAATAATATTTATTTATATACCACTTTTCAAGCATTGAGCACAAAGGTGGGCATAAATGTGTATGTGCTGATGGGAAGTGTTGACAGCTGGTGAAAGACATCATGTGTTTCAAAGACAAAGAAAGAGCGAAACGGTGAGGGACAGACGGCGGGGGAATTTTTTTTCTCTCTCCTCATTTTTGCTGATCTGCTAAAGCCTGGTTCCCAGACAAAAGGTTTGCGTTTTGGAACTCTGTTTTATTGGAACCTCCATTTCATATGCAGGACCACATCCAAACCTGGGCCCCAGCCCCCTCAGCCGCCGTCGTCTCCACTCACAGAGGCCCCGCAGTCTCACACCCCACATCATACAGCACACCCGCAAAACATTCTCCACACAATATAGCACATTGTATATATTTATATCATACACATGCATGGAGCTTAATTAGCTGCGCCAGACCTCTGAGGCTTGTGGGACGCACACAATAGGCCGGGGTGTGCCAACGCTCTGTCTGAGATTCCCTAACCACAGACAGACACAGCGAGGCTAAAATTCATCTCTCTCCCCACGGAGAGCATGAGCAGGCACTGGACCAGGGAGGATCGGCCATGGTGTGCCGCAATGCGCCGCCCTGCACCGCAGAGCACCGCCGAGCACCAGGCCACCTGACCCTGACTCATGTTGTGTTGTGTGCTTCATTCCGACTGGCGGGAAGGCTGTGGCATGTGAAGCCGATGGCGTGAGGATGGTGTGATTTCCAGGAAGAAAACAAAGCGTGCTTCCAAAAAAAGAAGAAAAAAAAAAGATACCAAGCAGGACTTGAGATGAATTTTAGGTTCGGTGTGGGGAATTCTTTTTGAAAGCGTGCTGCTTTTGTTAGAGTTGGAAAATGGTCATATTACCATAATTGGGTATTTGGCATTTAGGGTTATGCAGTGAACAGCCATACTTTATAGGTTCATATAGTACAATAAATTACAGAAGAGAGAAAAGAAGATTCTCTCAACACTTTGATGAAGTATTGAGAGTATCAAATTGATAATACATACACATTACTGTAGCATTGATGTGTAAAGAGTGACTTTTTTGAGTTCCCTATAACTCATAACCTTTGAAACTGAGACTGATGACACAGATAGTCTAATGGAGAATGTAATACTCTCTGCAACACATTACAGCATCAAACTTTTTGCGGTGTGTTTACAGTACTGCATTTAATTTCACGTTAGACTCCTTCTGTTATTACGTATTGTGAAATTGCCTTACTTCCATTTTAAATTAAATTAAAGCCATCCTAATGAAACGCTGCACCATCCAAGTCTGACAGTTCATCTGTCCAGGCCAGACAACAGTGAGTGCAGGATAATAATCTCTATTTTTAAAATAAAAACTCCTTAATTAAACAGGCGGGTGATAAAACGCTTTAATGGACCCACTTGAGAGGAGTCAGACTTCTTTACAAGCTTCCCACGATATAGAACTCGCACAGAACTGAGAGAGGCCTGTTTGTAGCCACGCTGGAAAAATCCAACTGAGAGGAACAGAGACAAAGAGAGAGAGAGAGAGAGAGAGAGGGAGAAAATGCATGTTTTATGAGAACAAGTAAATTCATAACAGGGCACGTTGTCAGAAACATTTTCCACCGTCAACATTAGCCTTGCAGGAGAAGTGCAAACGAGGAAAGAAGCAGCTGTTAAACTTTACAAGGCCTGGGCCATTTATAGCAAAGGAACTGAACCCAGAACAGGTTGTTTACTGGGGTCCAAAAGCTGACTGCTGAGGTATCTGATGTGCATTGTGCATATCCGCAAGCACAGAGAGAGAGATAGAGAAGCACACTATGGGGCTCATGAGCCTGTGTGCTGGGTTGGCAAAGGCTCCGGATGAAAATTCACCCTTGTAATGTGTCAGCATTGAGACGGACATGTTTAAACAAAGTGAGAAAACTCATTTGAGAAGTTTACACACCACTCTGCTGCCGCTAACAGCGCACTGCAAGCCAACGTCAGTCAAGAGGCTGGCAAAAGGCATCACCCACTCACACAAATCCTCTTTTCTCTCTCTCTCTCTCTCTCACTCTCTCTGCTGAAATGATTGATAGTCTTGCCAGCGTTATAACATTAATTTGATTTAATTTATTTGCATGGCACAGGTGAACTGAATGAACTGAAAACTTCCATCCAGTGGTAGGCTTCTCAGATGGGAGTTGGTCAGAAATGGAGGGACTGGTGCTTGTGGCTTGTCAGGTTAAGATAGACACTGCTTTGTGTTGCTCTCCTCTCTCTCTGCTAGGAAGTGCATTGCATTTCATCAGTACTGCAACTGGAATCTTGTATGGACATTCAGAACTACAGACATGCACACACACACACACACACAAACACAGATGTACACACACACACAACACACACACACACACCACTGACAAGGATGCACACAGTGTGTAAAAACACCCACAAACACACAGTTTGACAGGAGTATGGTGGACACTAAGCGTTTGTTTTTTCTCTGCCCCAACTGACTGTAAGATTTACTGCAGGCTACTCCCAGTCTGCCTGTTCACCTGCTCTCAGCGGCCCGCACAGCTGGGACACAAGCCCTGGACAAACAGCAGCTCTGATTTACTGGGACGAAACATGGACTGCATTAGTCTTTGCTGAAGTTGTGTTTGTTTTTGTGTGTGTGTTTTCTGTCTCTTTTTTTTGCATCCAAACCACTTTTGTGTGTGTGTGTGTGTGTGTCTCTGTGTGTGTATGTGTGTGTGTGTATGTGTGTGTGTATGTGTGTGTCTCTTTGTGTGTGTGTGTGTGTGTGTGTGTGTGCAAATATGTGAATGCAT
>NC_055964.1:18378772-18393772 GCF_018492685.1 Alosa sapidissima
AACAGGATGTGGGGTATCCTGCCAGCAGGAATGTGAGGCGGTCAACTTCAAAGCAGCAGGAAGAGCTGAGGAGAGAGAGAGAGAGTGAGTGAGAGAGAGAGAGAGACGGAGCGAATCTGGAGCTATGCTCGATGAGAAGAAAGAACTCTTATGAAAAAAGAGATGAGCAAAAAAGGACAGTACATTTGATAAAAATATGTACCGAGTCAAATAATATTTACTCTCTGGCTGAGCCACAAGAACTTAAAGGAGCTCCTGCGTGTGTGAATTAATATCCAGAGCCTTGAGTGTGTAACAGATATCAAATATCCTATACCAGTCCCAAATCCCAAATATCCAGCCAATTTTATACACAATGTGAAACCCCCATCATTCAAACATCCAACTCTTCTCCTGGCCACACTGAGATCTGGATTGTTCAGTAACCACAAGCCACAACTGGTAAATACGCCTTTGGTATGTTTGTACTTGGAGGGCTTCTGACCAGCAGTGTGTGTGTTGTATGACAAATATGAGTGTTGTGGGGCAGTTTTATTACCCAGTTAAAATAATCAAGGTTTCATGTTGATTCCAAAGATATCAGATCTTCAGACATTTCAGAGCATACTCTTCAATGTTTGGATTTAAGAATTTTAAAAGCTTTAATGTGCTTGCTGATGGTCTTTGACAAATGAAACATTAACACAGAGGTGTTAATAATCATTAGTGTAACAGTGTCAATTTCATAATTTGTTTCTATATTATTGTTTTTAATCTTCTGTGGTCTAATGGGATGTTATGATGGAACTGCAATTCCCAGAGTCACCAGACATGGGCAGTATGGATGCAACTTGAATGATCACACAACCAAATACAATCCTCTCATCAGAGACCAGTTAATCAGTTTCTTTTCTTTGCTTCTGCAGACAAAATTACAGCGTTTGGATAGTTTCCACTATTTTAACGATTGTTCTGAGGACTGAATGGAAATCATTCAAATACCTCTAAACTTTGAAAATGAAAACCCCTTGTTAAATTGCATGTTGAATTGTGCTAGGCCAGACCTTGAAAAGCTCCTGTTACGGGTGGTCTTGAACACAACCCTGGTGTACCCCCTAAGAAAATGGAGGCCTGGAAAAACAAACAGCTGCCGAAGCTGGAACATCCTGCCACAGTGTCAATATGCCCTGCAAAAATGCTGAGTGCTGAACTACTGTATCTGTGAGAGTGTCGGCCTGCATGGCCTTGGGGTGAGCTGAATGTGTACTTAGTAGGAGGGCCTGGAATTTAGAGATGAGCAAGACTGTGTGTGCTGTGCTTGTAAAAGTGTGTGTGTGTGTGTGTGTGTGTGTGTGTAGTACTGTATGTGTGTGTGTGTGTGTGTGTGTGTGTATGTGTGTGTGTGTGTGTGTGTGTGTGTGTGTGTGTGTGTGTGTGTGTGTGCGTGCATGTGTGCGTATGCGGGTGCGTACAGTATGTGTGTGCGTATGCATGTGTGTGTTTGTGTATGTGTGCATGTGTATGCGTGTTTGTGCGCGTGTTTGTAGATGCCATTCAATTCTGTTATACCATTTATCCATGTGTCTAATATTGCATGAAACAAGAGATTTGTACACAATTGTGACAGAGTTAATTGAGCGGTTACTAAAGTGTGCCCACATATGCTTCCCACATTTCCTAATAATTACTGGTGGACTCAGTCCATTTACTGCATGGTGGCAATTATGCCTAACACTTATGCTTTCAATCTGTGCATGTGCCAGGTCTGTACAACTGTGTGTGTGTGTGTGTGTGTGTGTGTGTGTGTGTGTGTGTGTGTGTGTGTGTGTGTGTGTGTGTGTGTGTGTGTGTGTGTATGTGTTTGTGTGTTACCCCTATAAATCCCAATATATATGAATCCCATTTATGTATCGACTAAAAACTAAATGGAATTGATTACAACATTTCACTCACACTCAAGTGTCTCGCTCTTCACATATGGAACAGCCCTCCAGAATTAATTGACTCATGATCCTTGCCTTGGAAGTGAATAGAAAGGCTGCGCAGGAAAGGTGTCTTCACTCTATCTCCACCCCCCTCAATGCATGTAACTTCAGCCTTTATCTTTGCTTCATGGCAGGTTATCAGTGCCCTGATCCGACTTCAAACTTGAGACACACTAATCTGATTGCACATGTGAGGTCAGTATTTCTCAGCAACAGGGAGAGTTCTAGAACTTCTCATTTACAGTTGTTGCTGTAACAAAGTTGTTACTATGGTAATGAAGTGACTTCTCCGTGAAGGTTAGCACCGGAGGGTGGGTCAAGACTCGGGTAACATGAAGAGGGTCATCTCTGGGGAAATGTGAAAATGACAGATGAACGTGTGTAGGCACTGAGAGTGCATCGGTATTGTGCAACTCCACAGTAACAGCCATGTAACTGTTCATTAGAGTGGTGCACTCAGCCTGGAGTGAACATGTGCTACACACATGGACCCTCTTTCTCACACTCTTTGTTTAACTCTCTTTCTCTGTCTCTCTCGCTCTCTCTGGAAACATCTTGCCTGTTCTGTGCTGCGCTGAACTAGGCAGCCTCCTCCTTTGGCACACACCACGTCTGAGTGCTGTGATTGATCTATCAGTGTGACTCATCATGTGCATTTTATCTCTTTATTTGTCCTTCACTGATTCTTTTGTGTGGAAAACAGGGTGTGCATGAGCGTGTGTGTTAGTGTGTGGGTGAGGGGGGGAGCTGTTTGTGTGTGTGTGTGTGTGTGTGCCTAAATGTGTGTGTGTGTGTGTGTGTGTGTGTGTGTGTGTGTGTGTGTGTGTGTTTGTATGTGTGTGTGTGTGTGTGTTTGTGTGTGTGTGTGCGTGTGCATGCATTTGTGTGTCTGTGTGTGTGCATGTACGTGTGTCTGTGTGTGTGTGTCTACAGTATGTGTGTGTGCGTGTGTGTGTGTGTGTGTGCATGCATGCCAAACACAAGACAACCAGGGAGAGAATCTTGTGAGAATGCCCATCTGTGAGAACGAGGCCATGGAACACCCAGAGAGCACAGAGGGCTGATTACAGTTAATTACTCAGATAAAACACAGCAGCTGGAGTCTCTGCCTCTCTCTCTTTTATACCGCTCTCTAGCCCTTCTCTTGATTTGCTGTTGTGTGTCACGCGACGCAGGCAGGCAGGCAGGCAGGCAGGCAGGCAGGCAGGCAGGCGCGCACGCACGCACGCACGCACACACACACACACACACACACACACACACACACACAAACACTCACACTTTGCATACAAGCATGCCAAGCTACAGGGGTGCTTCTCTCTCTTTCTTCCCCATCTCCCTCCCTCCCTCCCTTCCTTCGCTCCTGGCTTACTGTCCATTTTCAACACAAACACCGTGTCATCTTATATCTCAGCTTCCAAAGAAATGTGTCTGTTTGAAGCGTTTGTAGAAGCAGCATTTGATCTTATCATTTAGGTGTGACTTTAGATGGCTGTATAGATACTAATGAGAGGAAAGGGGAGGAGAAGAGAAACAAAAAGCATGGCAGCGTTCTGTTACGCAACAACATACGGTTCTAAAATTCTATGTTGAATTCAGAGGCTTATAGAGAGGGCTCTGGTTGAATTCAATATTCTTTAGAACTTTCCATTTCCAACATCCCCGTCACACAGGTGTGACTGTGCCGGCTTAAGGGTTAATTCCCCCGTACTAGTACAAACACTTTGGAGCAGTTCCAAACTGAGCACTTGGCATGTCTGACTGGGCCACCTGTGATTTTGAAGGCACTCATAGCATGTAGGTAAACAATGAAGGCACCAGATGAGGCAGAGACAATGACTACTAAATCAGCACGGTTTGTTGTGATGGAATACTTGCAGAGATTCCACCGGGCGGCCAGAAATATCTGTCTCCCAGACTTTAACCTGGCAGGTGAATGAACGCAACACATTTCCTCATGTGTCTTTTCTTCTCTTTTTCCCTCTTCACCTCTCTCTGTCTCTCTTAATCTCTTCCTCTCCTCCCAGCGTCTTTTGTAAACACATTCCCTTCATCTTTTTTGTTTGCTTTCCACCTCTCTGTCTGTGCATGCCTTTCTCTCGTGGACTGACCGTGCTGCCTGTGCGTGAATTTTGAACTTTGTTACACTTCTCTCTTTCTTCTGTCTCCCATATTTGTATTTAAATCCCATTTCATTCTTTACTTGGCCCTCAGTCTCACTCCATCTCCTCCCCCTTACCCCCCCTCTCTCACTTCTCTCTCTCTATCTCCCTTTTCTCTCTCTTTCTCTCGTTTCTATCTTTCTCTCTCTCCCTCTCCCTCCCTCCTTCTCTGCCCTTCTCTCTAATTCTTCTCAGTGTTGTTATTTCTCCTCTCCTCTCCCAAATCTTGGCCTCCCCCTAGTCCAAGCCCATTGGCGGTGTGTTTATTGTTCTAACCTTTGTGAATTAGCATCTGGGACGTGCAGGGACAGGATTCCGAGGGCTCGGCTTGCAACTTGTCACACAGTGCTCCGCGCTGGCCCGTCGGGACCAGATGCCTTTTGTGTATATTTGTATAACTCGTGGATGGCAGCGGCAAAATACTGGGGCCACAGGGCCTCCCAACAACACCCCAGTTCCTCCATTTGTGTGCCTGGGACTGGTGCTTATCGCCAATCACAATGGCTGGCAAACCTGACACTACCTGTTTTTACACGCAGGGAAGTTGGCAGCGGAGGAGGGTGAAGGAGAGGGCACATCAACCCATTGTGCTGATGTGTGAAAAACCCGCACATTATACTTTTCAATTTTACATTGTAGGTGACCTCTCAGAGGCTGATGATGACAGATGCTATGTTTAAGCAAAAGCGCTCACTGGTGAAAGGCAGGCGCGCCTGCAGGTGTACGTCCATACCCACTGTGTGTTCCATCAGGCTACTCAAGAACGAGAGAGAATTTCCCCTGTGTGTGTATTCACACAAGTTGGCCCATCATAACTTCCCATCTCTGCACAGTACCCCTATTTACAATTTTTGGGGTGGAGGAGGGGGGGGGGGGTGGATGGATGGATGGATGGTGTGCGTACCATAGCATTAATTCCTGCAGGCACCCCTGATGAAAGGTAGCTGTTACCAGCTGTAAAAACATAACTTATCATTGAAAACTACTTGTGCCAGCGTTATCTGCACACTGGGCTTCATCTTCATCTTTTATTGCCTAGTCTATATTTGTACATGTGAATCCACTGATTTATATTCAGAAAATATCAAGGAGGACCTTCCTTGTCCTTCAATTTCATTTGTTCCCCATGACATCCAACTCCTGCACCATCAGTTTGTTTGCAGTTTACCACAGCATTGTGTCAGTCATTGTTTTTCTCCAGGCAATATAGAACTTCCACGGGGACTTCCAATGAATGCTGTGGGCCTGGTGCCCTTCTTCCGTTCCCCCACCAATTCTCTCAGTGCCTCCATAAATAAGAGACACATATTATTGCACCATAGCGATAATGGTCCCAGGAATGGCAGATCCCATGCCACCTTATGAGTTACTCACAATACTCATATGAATGGTGTAGGTGGCCAAAATAATGTGTTCAGGACTGGTGAGAATTAGCTGGTCTGGTTTTTCTGGTGCACCTCTCCTATGGAACCCAAGGCGGGCTTGTAAAACTGGGCTCTTTATGGCGAACACGTGTCTGTCCTTTAGGATTGTCCCTAACCAATAAGTCAGGGTAACGCCGTTCCATGGCAGTAGAGTTCGAATGCACGCCCGAGGCACTTTCCATCCACTTTGCGAAGAAACGGGGGATTATCTGCAGAGCTGAGGGAAAGAAGTGGCGCCACAATGAAAGAGAGGAGAGGAACAGAGTGAAATAAAAGCCTGATGCCCGTGCCAGCTTTTCCACAGGGTGGGAATGAGAGAGAGAACTGAAAGACAGAGGAGGAGAGCGAGGGAGGAAAAAGAAAAATGAGAAAATATGCTGACTTGGTTGATAGGCACTACACTTTGATCCCTTGTCGGAATACAAGATGTTTGCCAAGGACCTGCTTGAAAGCCATTATCTCAGGTTATTCAAACAAATTCAATCCTGGTGCATTACATTATGATCCATTTTAGAGAGTGAAATGGCTGGTAAGACCAAGATTTTTTTGCAGCATTTTCCATCATGTGAAAACAACACAAACACATGGGCAATGGTCACAGCCAAAGGGCCAGAATGTTCTTCCACTAACAGACAATGATGCTAATTATGGCATCGTAAATGGCAAGGGTTGGATTAATTGTTTCAAAATTTTCTCTGGCTGTGCAGCCCGAGACACCACAAATGATTCCCAAACAGTGCTCCACCACAAGGTCTCACAAAATCAAACAACACTTAAGGCAATAAGTAACAGAGGAATGATATTTCAACTATGTAAAAGTGCTCAACACATTTCCATTAGCAGTTTAATAAGTCATTTTGTGTGGCGCTTAGAACTATCTTTGTCAACAAGAAGAATTGAAAGAAGGAAAGTGGGGAGGAAAAACAGGGAGAGAGATCCTCACGACAAAGCGAGACGGAGATCATTCTCATGTATCTAAGTCATCTCTAATGGCTATTCACTGCCATATTTACTAACATTGACCGCATCGACTGACAGTAATTTCCACACTGGTTTATTAAAGGCAAACCATGTTTATGAGCCCATAAGCTGGTAAGTGTTCTTCTCCCAGGAATGCAGGGGAAAGGGAGACACTTGTGCTAAGGAAATGGAATGTGTACAAAAACAAAGCCGAGCTGTCCTGCAATCCTCTGCACAAAACCACAGCGTTAGTCCTCAATCACACTGAAGTATCATAGTGGGCCTATCGGTGAAGGTCCATTTCCAACAACTGTGGTCCAAGGAATGAAGGAGGAAAATAACTGCCTCCAGTTTGAGATTAGTTTCAAATACAAGAGCCAGGCGAGAAAAGAAGAATTTAATAAGGCAGCGCAACCAGCTTCTGAAGTGAGGAGGGGATAACCTATAAAATCAAGGGAATAATTATCCAAGTGTTCCACATGGCTAAACCTACCACTGCACTGGAAAATGGCAATGGTAGGCAAGTGGTGCACATATTTTTTACAGGAGTTTAACTCTCTAAAGTTAGTCTGGTGTATCGGGGCATACAGGACGACATTGCAGATTACTTTTGTGCATTTCCTTTCAAACCCGTTGTAATGATGTTGGCAGTAAAACACCTGACTCTCTGCCATGTAAAGGCCAACGCCCACTGGCGGCGTCTGACATCGGTCAAGTGATGCCAAAGTTTAGAACTCCATTACTTTTAACGGAGAAAAGACCACTGCTGACGTCTGACGTGTGTTGCCGCCAAAGTTTAGAAAATTGTTCTATCTCTTGAGCGTCAAATCCATAGACTCAAATGTCCTTCCCAGTGGGAGTTGGCATTAACAGTGATGGGGGCAAGAGCAAGAACCCTCTGACCTTGCATTCTAAGACTCATTTTCATCTTAGTCAGTATGTTACCTTAACATTTCTTATCCCATGTTCAGTGTGTGGTGATAAACATATATTATCCACAAAAAGGAAATGTACTGTATTCCAAGCAAGGTTCTGCAAACCTGGCATTGGCAATAAAGATGCCATGCACTAACAAATTAACAGTTGGAACATGGGGAAGTATTTAGTGCTCCTTCCAGAAGCATTTGGTTCTTATTGGCACCAAAGAGGTGTTTTTTTTGCTGGGACAAACCCCCTTTCTTCAAGGAGATGTGCATAAGAGGCCAACTCACAGGACCCGTTTGTCTCTCAAGACAATTAGTAATGAGCGCTATGGCACCTACAGTAAATCTTTCACCTGTGTTTATGGCTGTGCTCCAAACCACACAGAGCAGAGCTAATGTTTCATGCCTGTGCCACTCAATTTTCCCTTGGAGAGCTCGAAACAGTCCAATTTAGAGAGACCATGTCAACTTACACTGGTAGTATTGAGGCACACAGAAGTCCACTCAGTTAAAGCATGATATTTTCTCCTCACTCAGTTCTCTGCGCTCATGAGAAAATTAATGAACACAAATTATATAAGCCCATGGCCTGTGTTATCCATAGGTTGGGAAAACTGTCCTAGATTTCCGTCAAAGTGTTGTAAAGGAAAACTCTGTGCAAAAGTCATCTTAATGCCGCTCTAAATTGGTGATCAATTATGCTCTGACTAATATCTTGTGAGGACAGATATTTGGTATCTCTCCCAGAATAATAAAGCAAACAATAGAAAAGAGACAGAGAGAAAGAATGAGTTTGAACATAAACTGTATAGCAGAACGTGGCTGTCCTGTTTGTGTAGGCTAGTAGCCAGTAACTTCATAAAAGGTCTTAAACAATCCGAGGCAAACTGATCAAATATAATAGAAAAATCCTTTATTATAATGGATAAGCCTACACTTTTCGACTTGTGAGTCTTCATCAGGGCAAAACATTTTTTTGAGTTTGAACATACCCTGTGTGGAAATTTACTCTGTGTGGTGTTATGGACTGGATGAGGGTGGGGGTCACGCTTGATGTAGGGTGGGTGGAGGGGTTGCTCAGGCATGGCAGAAATCGGATCCCAGTGCGCTGACATGCCCTGGGGAAAGCTGAATCGGACTGTGTGTGATTTCTGCAGGGTAGAGATATCAGGTTACAGCCGTGTGTATATTTACCTTGGCAGGATCAGGTGTGCCACAGAGGTCCTGGCAGCAGAGGGAAGTAGATAACCAGCGAAGACAACACAGACACAACACAAAGAGAATGACAATAAGTGTTCATGTGAATCACTGTGCTAAGTTCTTCAAAAAAGTGCAATGAATTAAAGTTTTGCTTAAATCTGTATACTCCTTCAAAGGCTATTTTCAGTCTCCTATTATTTAATGTGCATCCAACTTGCTGGTTTTAAGGTTAGCTTGAATTAGTTTGGTGTAGAGAGCTAGATAAAGGAAGTATTTTAAAAGCTAGGGAGAGTGAGGACAGAAGGGGTACATAGGGACCTCAGTGTGTGTATGTGTATGTGTGTGTGTGTGTGTGTGTGTGTGTGTGTGTGTGTGTGTGTGTGTGTGTGTGTGTGCGTCCATTCAACCTCAGCAAGAATGCTTTCATGTCCACACTTCACCACTGGAATGTCGGTATTGAAGGAATACGAAACATGTAACAAAATGTATTAATATCCATCTGTTTCCTATCACACATGGCCAATTAATGGAGCTGGAACCTTGGGGGTCCACCCCAGGTTCCCTCATTGAAAATGTCTAAGAAACTCCTCTACTTTTCACTTTGCCTCAGCCACATATGCAATGCTGAAAACAGCCTCTAGTTCCTTTGGCCTTATGTTCCCCAAAATATGTGTACAGATGACAGCCCTTTTTGTTGAGATACATGGACAATGAAAGGCCACCATTCTTTTTCTTCCAAACAGATATTACTTCTGAAAATGAGGGGCAGCATTTCACTACCACAACCCAAATGTAATGGTATGGTGACCAGCTGAGGTAAACTTGTTAAGCCACTTGTACTGTGAAAAAAGGGTTTGAAAATGGTGGGGAAAAGCTCCTCTGTTGATCAAACAACACAAAGTACAAAGCATGTTTACAAATGTGACTTTATAAAGCAGTTGATGTTGAGTCTGACACACCTATATAAACTCTTGACCTTGTCCTTTCACAACCCTCCTCCTGCAGGCATCTGAAAGAAAGCTTAGATTACATGGGGGAACAACACACCTCACTTTAAGAAATAATGGAGTAAACAGTTGGTGAGTAAATACATTCAGAAAAAAATAACAAGACATTGGGCCACTTAAGTGGTTTGCATGTCTATAACATTAATTATTAGTAACAGAGCCCTCAAAAGATAAGGTACCTCCACCTGAGGTAGAACAAAACACAACCATGTTTTTTTTAAATATCTTTTTTTAAATATCTTTATACAACAATCCATTTCTAGTTTATGAAATGGATTGTTGTATAAAAATATTTTACTGCACAACTAGGTTGTTTTGGATGGTATTTCAATCTTTCCCAAAACCGGAAATTATGATTCTTTGCTTTGTCACATGTATCTTTAGAAATAATGATCAGAAACTCACCAAATTTGGACTGTACTGTATGTCCACAGGTAGTTGGTTCATACAATGAAGTGATACATTTTTATGAGTATGTAGCAAATACATACCCTTCAACACAGGCTACATGGAATGTAGGCGGAAATTAAAAAAGGTAATAAAAAATGTGACACAACCATGTATATGTTTGTAATTAAAAATATAGACATCAAAATCACCATTATATGTCATTTACAAGTACTAGATGCTTTTATCAGCTCATAGGAACAATTTGTTTGACAATTCAGTTGACCCTCTGGTGTCACTAGCCACCAATAAACACCCCGAGCCACCAGCACCGTGCAGTTAAAAATTACAGTCAATTGTCTCAAAAACGAAGGCCTTTTTGGGGCTTTGTTTCCTGTACTATATAGCTGTATATTTCAAAACTGGACAGGACAGATGCACATGTGAAATTAGGTCTTTTGTTTTTCGGTCACCTCGGGTTAATCACTTTCTATTTAAATAATGTTAAAGCAATACAATGCAGTTATTTTACTCTTGAATCATTGATTTATGATAGGGAAAGTTAAGTCTCTAACATTGTCAATGCATGGCTGAAACAATTGATCTTGCACTAAATGACGGAGTTGGTTGTGAAAGATCATGATCCATTTTGACGTCGTTTTTTGACAAACTGGGTACCACCAAAGGGCATAGATATCAATTATTCCATGTTGTAGTTTAAACCTCACAAACATTGCATGTACCCCATTGCATCTCTCCATTCAGACTCTACTGTTATGATTTTCCACTAACCATGCAAAATCCCTCTAACCACATGATGTAAAAAACATGATATTTAATAAGAGCCTCTGCATTGTTGAGTGTTTGTTGATTGGAGAGGGTGTGTAAACAGGAAGGCTGAAGCAGCACAGGTCTTGTTTACACATAGTGGAGAACTGGACAGAGTGTGTATTGTGTAGTAGAATAAGCGCACTGTCTCTAGGAGAGAGAGCACCTAAGCCATATGTACTTGCTGGGAGTAATTACCTGTCAAACTACACAAACAGCCATAGGGACACAAACGCTCTCTCTATCTCTCTCTCTGTCTCTCACAGTTTCACTTACTCACTCACTCACACACTCACATATCTCTCTCTCACACACACACATACTGTACACACACACACACACACACACACACACACACACACACATACACACAGCAAACACATCCATAGTCAGACTCCAACTCACACAGTACAAATTCCTGTATAAATGGAAAAGACAGATATCAGTTCGAACAGAGGGAGTTTAATCTCCAATCTTACTAATCTCTCTAATCGCCAACAGAACTACTTCTCCACTCACCGAGCCACTAGCACAAAGGTACAGACACTCTCTCACTCTCTCTCTTTCGTAAACATACACACACGCATGCACGCACGCACGCACGCACGCACGCACGCACGCACGCACGCACGCACGCACACACACACGCACGCACGCACGCACGCACGCACGCACGCACACACGCACACACGCACGCACGCACGCACGCACGCACGCACACACGCACACTTTCTCCTGCCTCTCTCTTTCCCTCCTTTCCCTCTCACACACAGTCGTGTAATCCAGAGTCCAGAGCGGAGGCAGTGTTTGTGCAGGTGCTCAGTAGTGGAGCTCCACGTAGCCCCAGACACTTCTGCATCATTCGGGCTGTTCTAGAACGTTCCCAGGGTTGTCATGTCAGCCAGCAACATTCTGCCGAGCCCCCAGCAGCCCTTGCATTGGACCACTGCTGGGGATGATTTGCTGAAAGCCTGCCGACAGCGCTGCGGTGATGGATGTCCAAGCTCCTTATGGGAAACAGGGGCAATGGTGCTGACTGGGAAACATCATGTGGGAAACATCATGAACAGCAGGATCAAGATACTTAGTTTGTGTTCATTTGCATGTAGTTTGGGTGTATGTGTGTGTGTGTGTGTGTGTGTGTGTGTGTGTGTGTGTGTGTTAATGACTGTATGTCTGTTGGGGTATGTTTTTCATTTACAAAAAGACAAACCATGACATATTTTGGAGGTTTGGTAAAATGAGTTTTGACTCCATCTGAAACATACACTCAAATGAACGGACACACAACCACACACCCACCCAAACACACACACACACACACACACACACACACACATTCAGAATGAAAAGGCAAGTGAGGACAAATGCACATAAAAATACTAGGAATTTCATCCATCCAGGATCGGTTAGAAGAGAGGAAGCAGTTTTGGTCTGGTCTTGCCGTCTGTGTTTAATGAGACAGAGATGAGGGATTCTCAATTGAACCACATTAATCACAAATGCCACAGCCTTCAAGACCATTTCCCTCACCGCCATTGTCCACACTTCATCCACACTCATACTTACACACCCACCCTTACACACCACTCATATGAAGCACACACACACACACACACACACACACACACACACACCTTCAAAACCTCATGGCTGCTGACATGTTTTGAGCTCATTTACAGCAGAGCAGTGACAGCCTTTTTCCCCGCTTCTATGTGACCATAAGTCTCCAGGTTGAGGCCGGCTGTTTGCCAGCGTGATCCTGGCTCCCCTGCCTCCGCGATGGCAGAGGAGACCAGCACCCCCTCCCCCCTCCGTCTCCAGCCAAGTCATCCCTTCCCACAGTCACCCAACCCGGGCTCAGCCTATTCCAGCCCAGCCCTACAGCTACCTCCAGCTGTTCCAGCTACCCTGAATGCATGCCTTGTTTGCAGCGATTGCATTTTTTCGCCCCTAATTGCAAAATTAGTGTGTGTGTGTGTGTGTGTGGAATCCTCTGCCAAAACGAGTTTGTAATGTCTTGTGCCTGTGATACAAAGCAGTTATTGCTATATGGCATGATGATGATGGCATGATGGGTGCCAGTTATTAATCAATCAAATCCAGGCAAAGAGGATGCTGGGAGGACCTCGTCATCAGATGTCACGTCAGTGGGGAGGAATGCAGACTGGGAGCAGCCCGAAAGGTGTAACATGATGATGCTGTTGTTGATGATGATGATGATGATGATGATGAGAGGGGCTGTAAATGTAATTCCATTACCTTCACTGGGAGGGGGACGGTCGCTAGGGATGGTTGGTTTGCGCACAGGGTTGGAATAGTTGTTTGTGTTTGGTATGACGTTGGTTTCTGAGAGTGTATATGTTAGTGTATGGAGATGAAGTGACATCTACAGTTTCCATGAGTTTGCTGTGAGGGCTGTTCCCGTGACTGATTGTATGCACGTGTACAACACAGTTAGAGAAATAAATGGCACTTTTTTAAATTTTGGAATTGTTTTTTTTTTTTCCTTCTTTTTTTAATCTGGGACAGCAACAGTACAAATTGGTCCAGTATCGAAATGTTGTGTCCAGTTAAAATGTTGTGATTGGTAACTGCTAAATGGTTACACAATATGACAGTAGGCAAACATCCAAGTACATGTCTGACTATATGGAAAGGATCCCTACAGAGTTACACACTCAATAGCTGTTGAGAAACCTGTTGCATATTTCTACAGCTATTCTATTCTATGACTATTTCTAAGGTCATAACTTTATCTGATCTCTGCCATAGTACCCCATTCAGTCCCTTTATCTCTTTATTCCCTTTCATGAATTCCTTTTATCCTTTTTAAACATTGACACAGCTCCCACTGTCCTTAGATGAACCTGCCAGACCTCCACAGATGTGGTCTTTGAATGCATTTGTGTGTGTGTGTCTGTGTGTGTACATGTGTATGTGTGTGTCTGTGTGTGTACATGTGTGTGTGTGTGTCTGTGTGTGTACATGTGTATGCGTGTGTGTGTGTGTGTGTGTGTGTGTACATGTGTATGTGTGTGTCTGTGTGTGTACATGTGTATGCGTGTGTGTGTGTGTCTGTGTGTGTACATGTGTATGCGTGTGTGTGTGTGTGTGTGTGTGTACATGTGTATGTGTGTGTCTGTGTGTGTACATGTGTATGCGTGTGTGTGTGTGTCTGTGTGTGTACATGTGTATGCGTGTGTGTGTGTGTCTGTGTGCGTACATGTGTATGCGTGTGTATGTGTGTGTGATAAACTACCCTAGCAGTTTAGCTGTCCACTTTTGTGTTATCTGCACCACCCCGGTTGCCATAAGTGTGCACACTCCTCCCTCTCTCTATTGCCATCCCCCAGCAACAGTAAAACGACTACAGAGATCAGATATGGGGCCACGGGTGGGGGATAGCAGATGAATGTTGGCCTGTCATGAAAACACACCACACCAAGTCATAAATCGCCCATCTCCTGCAACCAGACAATGATTTATAAAAGCCAGAAATAGTCGGCACCAGCTAAAAATACCAGCTATCGCCCAGGAATGACAACATTACACTTGGATGGGGCTGGGAGACTGGGAGAGGAAGGTTGACATGGAGCAGCACCTCTTAGGCAACACAAATAAGATTAAATATACTGGAGCTGCATTTAGACAGACTGGAGTAGTGTGTGTCACAGACAGAGAGAGAGAGAGAGAGAGAGAGAGAGAGAAATATAATTTAATTTCAAAAACCCTTTATTACATTCTTGACACAAAGTACTCACAATGTACAGTCAAATTAAAAATAAAAATAGAAATAGAAAGAGAGAGAAAGAGATAAAGAGACAGAGGTGAAAATAGAGAGAGAGAGAAAGAAAGAGACAAAGAGAAAGAGAGAGACAGCAATTGGAGTAGGGGCAAACAAAGGAGATGAAAGAGACAGATAGAATCTGCATGCATGATATGCACGTCAGGAGAGGCGACGACAGAGTGAGAGTAAAAAAAAACAGACCTGAACACAGCGCGGTGGAAAAACAAATCAAAAGAAGGAAGATAACATGAGTTGTGGGTGTGGGAGCGAGTGAGGGAGGGAGGGAGGGAGAGAGGGAGGGAGCCGGGGGAGAGACACACGGACTGACTTGGGATTTCTCAGGCGTGTAGGGAAG